>NW_006239165.1:148857-171308 GCF_000226075.1 Solanum tuberosum
ACAACCCCCCCCCCCTCCCCCAAACCCAACCAACAAAAGAAAAGAACAAGACATAAGATATATATATATATAGTTGTTGATGACTTTAATTTGGTTTACTTTGTGTATAAGATTATCCTTGTAGATATTATAACATGCTTTTTAGTAGTACAGGTACTATGGGTTTTGTTCCTGGAGCACCTGAAGACAATGAACTTCCTCCTTCCTTCCCTAGTGTTTATCCTCCTCATCAAGAATTTCAAGGTTCTATATTTCTCCCACTATTATCTTTAAGTATTTCATTTTACGTGTGATATTAGTGACGAATTCAAAATTTAGAATCAATGAATTTTGCTCTTTTATATATGCGTTATTTAATTACATATTTATGTATAGTCAAGGTTAAATTTAGAGAATTCTAATCATTTTACGTGTGATATTAGGGCATCGCACGTCACACTTTTGAAATTATTAGATCATAATTATTTTATTTTTTGGAATTTTAGTCCAAGCTAGGTATATATATAAGCGGATTCAGAATTTATACTTTGATGTATTCAACCTTAATTTTTTAAAACATTGAACCCATAACACTTTTAAAATTACGAGTTGAAAATGTGTCTAGTATAGTCTAGATCCGCCACTATATGTGTGCATGAAGGACAAATTAATTTATTGTGGACGTGGCGGATACAGGAATTTCATCGATGTTAATGAGGAGAGCCATGTCATTCGACCATCAAGATTCGCGAGTAGACGATATTGACATGTCGGATGATGATGGCTCTTCACAATTGCTTGGTGAGAAGAAGAGGAGATTGAATTTGGAACAAGTGAAAGCACTTGAAAGAAGTTTTGAAATTGGTAACAAACTTGAACCTGAGAGGAAAATGCAATTGGCTAGAGCTTTAGGGTTGAAACCAAGACAGATTGCAATTTGGTTCCAGAACAGAAGGGCAAGATGTAAGACTAAACAATTGGAGAAAGATTATGAAATATTGAAGAGACAGTGTGATAAACTTAAGTCTGATAATGATGCACTCAAGACTCAAAACAAGAATCTTCACTCTGAGGTATGTATAATTTAAAGATTTCATGTTTGAATTCACAGTAAAAGTTAACTATTTTGACCTTAATTGGTAACTTTCCATATCGTGCTATTAAACTAAATACTAACCTATTTATACTTTTTGTACTGTCAGCTTATATAACTTAAACTTCTATTAAATGAATGAGGATTTAAGTTACATAATTATAACATAAAGAATGGTTACACTATTAGTGTTATTTCACCTCACATAACATAATATTTTTGTTTTATTTTTCAGATTAGTAGATATATCATGCAATCGTAAACACCTTTTATTGCATGTAATTTTATGAAATAATACTAAGAAAAATCGTTGGCAGTCCACACTCCGCAGCAATAAACTAGTATAGTTCCTGACTCCCTCGATCCATATTAAGTGAATTATTGAGAATTTTTAATAATTCAAAATAAATGAATAATTTTTTTCATATTTGACCTTATATTTAATAAAGCTTTTAATTAATCAAAATGTAATAATGGAAAGTACTCTTTCATTTACGTCATTAAATATCTTTTTTAAAACAATTCACCGACTTTTTTCTTGTGTTCAATACATAATTATTACTTCCCTTTTTCGTCCTGACTACTGTTGTGCACGATTCCCAATGTTGTTGTAAATTTTAATCATATTTTTGCATTGATTATTTGTGATGGCATACATGCAGTTGCAGATACTGAGTCTGAGGAACAGAGAATCAGGAGGAGGAGGTACACCAATTTTGTTTAATCTGAACAAAGAAAATGAAGGTTCAAATTGGAACAATGGAAGTGGTGATGAGAATAGTACAATAATAGATGTAAATCTTGGAAGAACATCATCAACAAACAGTCCACATAACAACAACAATCATGATCATGTTTTTCAAACAGCTAATTTTAAAATAGAAGAACAAACTCATGAAGAAGGATTTTGCAACATGTTCACTAATGTTGAAGATCAAACAAACTATTGGCCATTGCCAGTGCAGCAACATTTTTACTGAAACTTGTAATTCAAATTTAAAACTTTTTTTTTGTTTTGTTTTGTTTTTGGTCTTCTTGTTGATCATCTTATGGCAATTGTTTATTAATTAATTGTGTGTATAGTGAAATGCACATATGTTATCGTACCAGAATTATATTATCACCATAGTATTCCCTCTTTTTCTAATTACTTGTCAACTTTTCCTTTTTTAGTTGTCCCTAATTACTTGTCCATTTTGACAAATTAAGAAAGGACAAAATAATTTCACCTATTATACTCTTAATTAATTACTTTTAAAAAAATAGAACTTCTTGAAAATTTTAAGTTTTTTAAATTCATCCACTTCATAATTAATAGGATAAAATGGTAAATCAATCATTGTTTTTTTAATAGGTATGTCAATTCAAAAGTGGACAAGTAATTAGGGATATTATTTTAAATTTTCATTATTGAGGCATTGTTTAATTTGTTTTTGCAAGGGTGGACCACTAGCTAGGCAGGACAGATTAATAATTATAATAATATGTCTAGTAGATAAAAAAAAATTTAAAAAAAAGATTCATGTTCTGAGCAATACAAGGAGCTTGTGGTGTGGGGTCAACTTCTCTGGCTGTGGGACCACTACCTTATTATACAATTTGGAAACAGAGAAAAAAAGAAAGATTCTCTCCTTGCATTTTTTTTTAATGTTGCTTTCTTTTTCTTTACATTTATAGGCCTTTGGTTTCATTTTATGTGACGGTATTTGCTAGATCGAGTATAGTGTAAGAAATTATAGATAAAAAAAATTAGACGTATAAACTAAATATATATAAAAATCAAAATTGCCCTTATTGTCAAGAATTAAAAAAAGGAAGAGTGAGAGTTCTGCACACCCTTTATATTTAATTTTCACTCCACATAAAAATGTGAACTTTTATATCAAAGGGTTCTTTCCACATAATATAGCAAAAAAAATAAAAAATCACTACAAATCAAACAGAAAAGTGTCACATACAAGAAAACATATGGGGTATCAATTTTGTTTTTTTTTGTGAAGAAATTTATTTCTCCCTCTATTTTGTATTATGGACACTTAATTGGGCACGAAGTTTTAAGAAAAAAAGTAAGACTTATAATATTATGATCTTAAACATGCGATGATTACTAATTGACTATATTATGGTAATGGTAAAAGGCACATGTTGTACTACATGACCACTTCTACCTACTCCTGTATTTACTTGGTTCAATTTACAGCACTGCAGATGTATAAGCAATAGCAAGTGCTGTCCAGAGAGACTTCAAGTGAAACAAAATTGCAATGAGATATTTTATATCTCACAGAATTCAGTCTACGTCAGAATTAAAGGGAATATAGCTTTATAGAAATTCACACAATTGGATACAACAGATCATATGTACAGAGTCTCTCATAGTGGAGCAACAAAACATCAAGGTAAAGAAACTCAGAGCTCCTAACACAACATAAAAGGACCAAATTGTACTACATTGATTATTGATGTAGCAAAAACACTGGAAAACATCTTAGTTTGATGCAGACAACTCAACCAGGAGAATGCCATGTAATGTATTTAGCAACAGAGAAGTCAGTCTGCTGTCCAGCTTTGCTCAACTATTTCACGCACCTTCCTGTTGTAGTCGCGCTTGTTCTCGCTAAATAGGCGTGCTGCTTCTGAATTAGCTGGCGAATTGGGGTTTGGATCACTGAGTAAAGACTGCACGAGGAAAATCCACATATCAAGGACTTACCAGTACAAAAAGCTACTGGCTCACTAAATAGTAATATGTCAAATAAAATGAACAAAGGGAAAATAACGTAGCAATTAAGTAAATACGTGGAACTATTGAGAGTATTTCTTACATAAGAATAGAACATTGCTTATAACAAATAAGGTTAGAGAAATGAAGAAAGACTTGATTTTGTGAACTAGATTATCAAAACTACATGCGCTTGTTCAAAAATAAAATTCTTAGTCTACTAATAATCTCAACAGAAAACTAAAAACTTATTGATCGGCATCGAAAATAGTGTCACTTGGGGATACATCTATGATACCTCAAAGGCAACAAACAAGGACCAGTCTACTTTAGAGCATTTCTAAAGATGCTTTTTTTTTAAAAAATTGACAAAGGAAACCTGTAGCCACTACCCTTTGGGTGTGCATAGGGTAAAACCCCCGCTCCTAATGCAATAGCTCGCAAACCACACTAACCCACACTAGGCAAACCCGGTACGACGAGCTCGACCCAGAATGCAAACCCGTTGCTTTCGCTGGCAAGGGATTCGATTAATCCATCAGGTACCTGTTGCGTTCTTAAATGATCTGAAATAATAGAGGCATAAGGTTCTGTATACTCCCCCCGGCCTCCCCAGGGGACAAGTCTAAACAGAGAATTGGAAAAGGAAAGGGAACTCGTTCAAATATGTGTTCATTAGCAGCAGATAACACCAGCCTACTGACCAATGAAAACATTATGTCCTCAATAGTGTGATGGACTCTAATAATACCTGGCACCAGAAAGGAGGCATGAAGTAGCAATTAGAACATCTTATATACCTGTATTGAAGTAAGTATAGCAGCTACATCATATATAGGACTCCACTGATTTTGCAAGATGTCCAAACAAATACTTCCATCAGCATAAACTGAGCAACAATAAGCAAAGGCAAAAGAGATCAGCAAAACTATAATTTGCATGCAATACGAAAAAACATAAGACAAGCTAATATGCAATACCTGAAAAAAAATTAAGGCAAAAACACAGATTGGAGTTGGAGATGTTAGGTTAGCTGAATATGCCAAAACAGTAGGAAACTAGAAACAATTGGAGTCAAAATGATTACATATATTTGTGAAAAGTGCAAGTAGCACATAGAGGATAAACAAGAGAAAGTCGCTTGAGATGGTTTTGTTATGTCTGCCTCCAAATGTGCACCTCAGGCATGAAACCATGATGGTCGATATTTAAAGGGGATGAGATAAACCTAAACGTACATGGAAGTTTTTTCGAAAAACTAATAATCTTTTGGAATTTATGCGAACTTGGCAAAAAATAGAGTACAATGGAAGAAAAGATCTTTATAAGCAATACCAACTGGTTGCGATAAAGACTTAATTTTGTTAGTCCAATATTTGTGGGGAGTTTTTTTGATCTTGTTGAATGATTTGTACATCAATAGAAATGAGAGAGAACTTATAAGACGGGTCTAAATGGAACAAAATGGATAGTAAAGATTTATATAGCATATCCCAACTAGCTTGCAATTGAGGCTAAATTACGTTGTTTTTGCAAATGGCCAGACAATGCTGCAATGATTAACACTAACCAACCTTGCCCTCCCATACATAACACAATAATAGTAAACATACACAAACACGCACATATATGTGTATACAAAAGAGAGCATAAATAGATTTTATCCTTTCATAAGAAGTTGCATAGTGAATGGTTTTACCCACTCAGCCACTCGTAAGGATTACAGCTCTGCTAAGAAGAAAGAGGAGAAGAGATAGAAGGAGGGGAGAGGGGGGTAATTTCATTTGAGCTACTTACTATTTGGATGGAACATTCTGGAGACAAAGTGTACTTTTGGCGGCTTGTTAGGATAATCCTCTGAAAATTGAAGTGTCATCTTAAACGTACCTGCAAGTAAAAATTTATAACAGAACAGTCAATGTTGAGTGGAGATATCTGAGAATTGTAAAAGCAATTGTCCAAACAAATTAGCCAAAATTTTGATGCTTTACTTTCTTTGGAGAATTTTAATGGAAGATGAAAAGGTAATGATGACAAAGATCAACATAAAACTAGAAAGTTACTAAAGAAACAGTGAGTGATAAGAGGGCCACTTGCTCTAACCACCTGCATAAGGCTATAAAGAATATTTAATACAGCAGAAGGCACTGGTCATGAACCAGCCATCAATCCTAGAAACCTTCTTTGCTGGGAGGATAGAACAAGAAAATTCCAGAATTAAAGGCACAAGGCAACATATACTAAGATTCATGAATTACAATTTCGCAACTCACAGTCGACCATATCCACACAGTATTTGTTTATAGCTGCACTAAATATGCAGCTAACATTCCGATATGCCAGTTAAAGGGCACTTTACTTTTTCATAAATCACTGAGATTTACCAAAACACAAGCAGGAAACAGCAATTGCCAAGGCATAGCTAAGTCACAGGAAGCATAACTATGGCAGAATGATACTCAACAAGAATGCTTCAATTCATATCATAACCAAAGGTAGTCACTTAGCAATGTTGCCTCACCTCCATCCCAGGCAGTATCATCAGGACTGCATTTCAAGGAAAAAAAAGAAAATCTGTAAGTACAAAGATACAGCAGTTTGGGAAGGGATCAATCACCAAAGTCCAAATCATTATGGAACCATGATTTTCATTCAATTCCAGATGTCATACCCGAATATAACAGCATTCCATAACATTATATTGCTGTCATGAGGTGCACCGCTGATGCCAGCAGGAGGATCCTGCTGTAACCGCTTGAAATCCCTCATCAATCTCTTCTTCGCCGCTGTCGACATCCTCACCACCTAACTAACAAATGCAATTCAGGAACACAGGAAACTCAATAAAGATCTTTACTCTCCAAGAGCAAAAAGACAGCTAAGAAACATAGAACAATTTCTCCTTTGTGGCCAATAGGCGGATATGGACTTTATATAAGTACATACTCTCTCAGTCTCAATTTGTTTATAGATCCTTTGACAAAAATGTACCTTTCCAAAATTTGGAACATATTTAGTTTTAACTCCCATTTGTCACTGAAATTACTTGTTGAATGCCCCATATATATAAAATGAACTGTCCGCTACAAGGGTTTTGTTTGGCACAGGGAGCTTTTAATGCTTCGTGCGTATTTAGATGAGGTTTGGATTAGTTAGTTTGTGTCAAACAAACAACCTTTCTTTCCTAAACTTGGTTTAGTTAAACTATATTAAACAAATCAGAAAGCAGGGAAAGTCCATACATAATGAACATTTAGTAAATACATATACATCTATAATTTTTTTCTAATTTTTCAACTATATAGTTCGAGTAAACACAACGAGAACGCCTTGCAAGCTGCCAATCTGCTACAAAGCTATATAGGCCTACATATAAGGCAATCAAATGCTAGAAAATTAACAACAACAACAACATACTCAGTGAAATCTGACAAGTAGGGACTGGAGAGTGTGCACAGACATTATTTCTAAAATCACAAAGAATATTTCAATGCAACAACAACTACTAATCAATCCAAGCAATAACTAACAGTATCGCATAAACACAAATTAAGAGTCAATTTCACTAGGGTTGATCTGGAAAAAACGCACAGCACATAAACCAATCACGTGAATCGATGCAGAAAAGCATAAGTGAGGTAGATTGATTTACCTGAGAGCAATAATTTCAGATGGAAAATGGAGAGGATTTGTATATGAGCTTCGATAATCGACCGTCTCTGATGGGCTTCCCCTGTGCAGTTAAAAGAGTGAAGGATTTGGAGTTTGCGTGATGTATAAGCTGCCAAAGCGGTGTGTGCTGTTTCACACTACACCATATACCTTTCAATCTACGGAGTTTAGCTTAGTTTTGGATTTACTAATTTTTCTAAACTAATAATTTATGTATATTTAGTAAAAAAATAAAATAGCATAAAAATAAAATTTAAATTAAAGCTATTGAGGGGCACGGTAGTTTCATCCCTTACAAGATTTTATTCCGTGGAAAGTATTAGATGTAATAGTCACTTTTCAGATCTAACGTGAAATTTATGAAGTTAGAGTTGAAGATAGAGTTATGTTTGATTATACGTTCTACAATAGAGAGAAATGGGTGTTTTATTTGAAATTATCAAGATGGAGTTGAAAAACAAGTTATTTTTAGAATTTAACTTCAAGTTGAATTTGAAATTTTCATGGTTAAACACTCATTTTTAAATAAAATGAAAAGTTATTCCGTAAAAATGAATACTTTTCATGATCGAATGGATCCTAAAACTACTAATTTGTCAAGGAATAATGTTACATCTTAGACGAATTTCATATCAAAATGAGAGAGAAAAATATAGTAATTGCATAACTTGAGAAAAGGAAATTAAGTCGGTCGGAGAAGAATTTTTTTCTAGATAACAATCTTTGCAAAGAAACAACCTAAAAAAGAATCTCTAACTCGACCTAAAAATTATTTTAAAAAGAATGAATTATGAGATCTCTTTTGCCTTCAATTATTACCCAAATGTTAGTACCAAAAATAGTACTTTTCACAAGCATTATTTGATAGTAATGACTCTGAAGAAAAACTAGCTAAAAGCATAAGCTAACATGTTTTGCTTGGCTAAAATAAAGTTTTTTCTGAAAAATATATATGGAAAGTTATATACCGTTCGACCAACTAGTTTTTATTGAAATATCATAATATATACACTATTAGTATATATGTAGTGTAAATATACATAACCTCATAACCTTTACGATTTATACATATTTTATAAACTAGTTGGTCGAAATGTTTAGGATCTAATTAACCCTAAATAAATATATTGTACCAAATTTAAGCCACGAGTGAAAAAGGCACATTCAATCACCAACTACATATGTAACTTCTTTTGTAACCTCAAAGGGGCAAAAACCAATCTAACAAGGCCAAATAACATCATTTATATAATTTGAATAATACGACGATACGAAGTAGCTAAGTCGAATCAGAATATTATGCTGAAGCAGAAACAATAGGATCGCAAGAAGAAAAAGGCAAGGTCTAATATTAAGTAAAACGTCATTTTGCTTTAAGAAAAAAAATGGTCAAAGAGTTTACATTTGTGTATATGTATCAAGCTATAACAAATGACCAAGAAAAAAAAAGTCTAATTAAAATATGTGTACTACAACTAAACTGAATTTGCTCATCCAATTTCCAATTCAAGTTTTGGTGGCACCAACCATTGATGAAATAGCAGCAGCTAGCACTGATTGAAAGCTAGGATCTGATGTAATTGCCTTTGTCAATGTTTCAGTTAGTGCCTGTTGAGAAGAATCCTCCTTCAATTTATTACTACTGGTGTCAAATTGTTTTTGGGATGATCCAATGTTTATGAGGTTATTGTGATATGGTAATGTACTAGTAGAATCATAATTTAGACCCCCATTCCCCAAAATTTTGGTCATTGTGGTCGACTCAGGCGAGGAAAAGCTTAAGCTGTTAGAGAGAAATCCTGAACCGGATTGGAAATTGGAAGGGAAATTGAAACTAGTGAATGATGAAGTAGTTGGGAATGTGGTGAAGTCTAATGTGATGGTGGGAAAAGGATTTGAAGATGAATTGGATAAATAGAGAGGTGTAGTTTTCGAAATATTAGGCAAATTTGGGAAATTTTTTGAACTTGTTGATGAACCCGAAAGAAGCATAGAGGCTGCAGCAGAAGTTGTAGAGGCCATAGCTGTGGCTTCAATAGGAAGTGAATGATTATGTGTTCCTTCATATGTTGTGATCAATATAGACATGTCTTCGAGACATCGTTGGACTTGTTTCCTCACGGGGCATAATGGAGCCACTGAGCAACGATAATATGATCGTGGACACGGGTTACCTCTAGATATCTTTTGTCCATATTTCCTCCATTGACAACCATCATTTATCTGTCATCAACAAGGTAGTAATCATAAGTTGAAAGGGGAAAAAAGGGAAAATATTATGAATTTGTATCATTGGAAGTTAGAAATCAAGGTGAATAAGGTTGGAATTGATCTACTCAACTAACTGTGTTTTAAAAAACTTGAATTCTTTTATAGTAGACTTGCAACTAAACTAAAACTCGGACATGAATCGAGAAATTTATACTTTAAATCAAAATATAGACTTCTTATCACACATGAAAAAGGAAAGGTAACAGTAAGAATTGAACTCACACCTATTATGTGACAGACAATACGTAATGTTAGTTGAATTTTTGTACTTACTGTTGGGTAATCGCATTTTGTCCGAACTGAAACTCGAGCTCTCTTGACATTAGGCTGAGAAACTTCATCATCACCAGCATCCTTTTTGACACTTTCATCATCACATCTTTTCACTGTCTTGACAACTTCACTAGTTGGGCCTGGGGTTGGATCATTACTGGGCTTTATAAGATCTGGCTCAGATATTCTAGTGCTATAGTCCAGCCCAAGTTTGAGCCCATCATTGGACTGACCATCACAAGAAGGATAGTCCTCTATTGTCTTGTCATAACTTCTTTTCTTATCAACTTTTTTGGACTCGCTTGGACTCGGACTTCGCCCGAGTCTAAGCGAGACAAGTTCAGATTCTTCTTCATCTGCAATGTTTTCATGAGTACATGTTGGGCTGCCACTCTTCTTGAGATCTGGTTGACAAATATTGAAAAAGCGAGTTTGGAGAGACGTGTAATCTTTTTCTATTTGTTGAAGCAACAACTTTAATCTTGCGTTCTCTAGTTTGATTTCGTTCACTTCTGCTATGGCTGACTTGAATTCATCATCCTACATACACAATTTTACAATTCAGTCAAACATCATTTTCCGAGTGAAATAACGACTTTCAATTACTAAAATTTTGAGTGAATCATTAAAATTATTTTGAAGTGTCTTTTGAGTGAAATAACGATTTTCAATCACAATTTTTCACGTGAGATTCATGTCTAAACGTAATTAATTGTCTTATTTCTCATATATATATTTTGAAAAACTCTTTTTTTCCCAACTTAATCAAAACATTTCAGAGAAATTAAATAACTAAGCCAAATCTTGTACAACTATGATAATAAATGGAAGCCATTATATACTTTTGAGTTCAATTGATTAAGAAGGGTAATATATATTGTGTATAACATTAAAAAAAAACGTTGTAAATAAAATCATAGTTGACTTGGAACAAATCTGGAAACTAATCAAAAACAACATAGAGGTTGACTTTCAAAGGCGGAAACTAAAAATTTGGATACCTTTCTATCAGAATCAATTTTATTCATAGGGATCAAATCCGATACTTCATACATAAAAAAAAAAAAAAAATTATACGTCCACCTAGTCACATATATAAAAGGAAGAAAAAGGACAATAGAGATTGTGAATTACCTTTAAAGCTTTTTTGATATCTTCTTCTTCATGATTATTAGCTCTTGAGATGGAATTATCCAATTTTTTCTCCATTTGCTTATAAATTGGAAGTTTTTTTTGTTTGTTTGGTCTTTTTTAAGGGTCTTTGAAGGTATCTTATAGTAGTAATTGTTTCACAAAGGAGCCTTTTGTCTTCAAACTAATACTATTATTAAATTCACTTAAATTAAATGTAAGTCTCCTCCAATCGGTAATTCTTACACACAAACGTTTTATTAAAAACAAAAAACAAAATTGAAGCTAGTGACCGCCAATCATATTCTATTTTGTATTCATTATTCTATACACACTCTGTTGATGACCTGACTATTAGAAGAAAAAATGTATAAAAAAAGAACAGTTGAAGTTCAAATTCAACGTTAATGACAGATGAGTTTTGAAGACTTAATGATAAAACAACGTATATTTTGGCTGTCTCTGATCGATCTTCATGTATATATTTTTTGAAAATATTGTACCCCTTAACTTTTTTTAATCGTTCTATCCGCATTGGAGTGCGACTAATTCAAATTTGTACTTCGTAAGGCTCATTCGGAAGAACATTTCCTACTAAGAATTTTTTCATACCTACAACTCAAAATCGAAATCTTTAAATAAAACAAATATATTGTCTGTTGCACCACATTTTTTACGATGCCACTTCGTTAGGGGTGGGCGTTCGGTATTCGGTTTGGGTTTTTCAAATTTCGGGTGGTTAAAAGTAGATACCAAATACCAAAATTTTAAATTTCGGTTTGGTAATACGTTAAACAGTAAATTAAACTTCGATTTGATACGGTATTCGGTAATACTGTATTGAAGTTATAACTGATTGTATTACAAAGTTAAATACTATTTCTACAATCATTTCTTTCTTTTTTATGTGAAGGCACAATATAATAGAAGATCAACAAGCAAGAAGACATCAAGAAAAGTAAATTGATACAGCTAAAAGACATATGTATTTGAATTGTTCATGCTTGTTCTTTAACTTTCTCTTTTAGACTTGTACTCATGAGTAATGAATATGTTGATATATGACCTTCATTAAGTAAATAATTTGGTATTCGGGAAATACCGAATACTAAATGGTACTAATGTCTCATACCAAACCCAAACTCAAATATCACAATTTTAAGATTGTACTCCCAAATACCATATCAAATATTGAATTATCAAATTTTTTGATTCAATTCAATAATTTGATTTTCGTATTTTATGCTTAGCCCTACACTTTATTATTTTAGTAGTGATAACTTTGAAGCTTCGTACGAAATGAAAGGTCACATGGCAAAAGGGTCAACGAAATCATACTTAGGAACTTAATTTGCCATGGCCGGTGACCAGACAGATTCGTAGGGTCCAAAGGAGAGGTAAATATTTTAGTTTTAACCGTTTGATATTCGAAATTATTGATCAGATAAATTTAATTCGTGCTTATAGGATATTATATAAGGTAAAATTCGAACTCAACATATATATGAATCAGAATGTGACATGTAAGTCATTACTTAACAATGATAATGGACAACTAATAGGTCTTATTGTAAGGATATAATTTGTGGATCTTTTCCCTTGAAACGGTTATAAATAGGGCATTACTTGCTTCATAAGTCTTTACAATTTTAGTGTTTCTAAATTTTCTTTTCTGATAATATTGCTAGTCAACTACATTAGAGCTCAGAGCAATTCAATCTTACTTCTTTATTCATGTTGTTCAATTATTTGTTTATCGCGTATAAAGTTATTACAAATGATTAATCTATAATTATAATTTCATTACTTGTTCAATTTAACTCATGTGTTCGTAAACTATATTTCTAAATTTAACTATACCATTTTAAGGGTAAATAAGTAAAATATTTTTTACCATTGAAAATTCTTCATTTACACCTATTGAACGCACCCATCTTGCTTTGAGATGATGAATTATAATTACATACTTTATATTTACATCAAATTAATTAATTTATGGCATTCATATCTTATATGTTTATTTCCTAATTATAAATAATTATTATATAATACTACCCCAATTTATCAATTAAACTATGCATAATTAATGCAACTTGATGTATAAACAATAAATGTAAGAAGATATTTTCCCCATAATCCCACCACCCCTCTACATATTATAAAGCGTTAAAACGCTTTCACATATTGACCACCCCCTTTAATTTATTAAACATATAATTGCATCTATCTTGAATGCCAATAATAACTTTTATTCTTTTTTTATAACTTTGGAAACCTACAATTAAGAGTTATTTTTCGTGAATGCTGACTAAGTGCAAATCGTGATCATTGTAAACTTCTTTTAAAACAAAATAGGTTCTACCTTCGATCCATTACTTGTCATATTTTGCTTTTACACATTTCTTAAAAAAATATTAACTAAAATAATAGTAATTTGACTAAATTATCTTTATTTATTATTTAATCTCAATTTTATACTATTCTCCTCTTCACCACATTAATCTATCTCCATATTTATTAAGGATAGAAATAAAAATTAAAAATTAATTTTATCTTTTAACTTTTAAAAACGATAACTATATATTTTGAACGAATTACTTTAACAAGTATGATAACCGAAATGGACCGAAGAGAAAGCAACCTACAACGAAGGCGCAAGAAAATAGCTACTTTTTCTCTTTTTATAAAATGTGTTGTTATATTTAGATAAAGATTTAGCTCATGTATCCATATTTAATTTAATTTGACGGTAAATTGAAAATTTAAAATGTGAATTCAACATTATATTGAATTAGTTTAAAAGAGATTATGACGTTTTCTTTTTTAAAAAAAAAAAGATTCTTGACTCTCATTACATCTGTCCCTCAAAAATATTTTCTTTAATGTATTATGACGTTGAATTATTTCGAGGGTTGATCTATTCATGTTCTATAATTAATTTTTTAAATGTCATATTAATTTTCAATAACAGAAAATGACTGCCAATTTGAAAAAGTAATTGCAACACAGCCCTTTAAATAAGACTCGTTGACCTAAGATCTAATTGTACAAAATATTACCCAGAGCCATAGATAAACATTTATAAAATGTTGTAGTACTAGTAACTTACTCAAAACCAAGAGAGCTATATCTTTTGCTCGTGAGGTGTTCAATCGATAGTTCGATACATACGTTTTAGGCTCAAATTATCTGGATTTACGAATGTGAAAATCCAATATTAAGAGAGCTTTTTCTATCAAAGACAAATTCATTCTCAAGACTCAAATTCGAGATCTCTAACTAAGGATGAAAAATTGTTTACCAGAGAGGTATTTGAACAATGCCTTACACATAAGGTGCATGCAATCACCTAGTGCCCTAGATAAAAACATTTATAAAATGTTGTAGTAGCTAGTAGAAACTAAAAATAATACAGCCTATTTTTCTCGTTCGCGGTGTTTGATACATGTTTTAGACTTTATTTCTCTTTTTCGGTGTTTGATACATGTTTTAGGCCCAAATTAAATAATGCGGATCAATGCATCAGAAAGCTAGTCCTATATTGCAAGAGGTTTTCCTATGAAAGATGATTTTATTCTCAAAACTCAAATTCGAGGTCTCTAATATCTAAGAATGGAGAAGTACGTTACCTACAAAATTCGAGGTCTCTAATATCAAATTCAAGTGTTGAAAAAGTTCCTATATAGGGACTTGGGGGTGCTTTTCCTACAAAAGCTACGCTAGCGCATGACTCAAACTCGACATCTCTATCTAAAAATAAAAAAATACTCACCATCACACCAAAATCTTTAAAGATAAGAGGGAGAAGTCTTTAATTTGAATTATTATACATGAGGTGCACCTGGTTTTCATTTTTCTTTTTCTTTTTCAACGTCCCAACTTGGTCATCAATAAGCTGCTGTCAAAGTGTCAACTATAATATTTTTTTTAAAATTGAACATGGCATGACATCAATATATTAATTAAGATATTTCATTATTTTAATACACCTCAATTAGAGTGATTCTTCAATTTTCTTGAACTCCTAATTAGCCTACCGTTGAAACAAGAGACATCTATGATTCGTCATAATCCATCTAGCTTGTCAATCTCTTGAAGACTGAGTACTGCTATATTTAATATTTTATGTTAGTAATTAATATTAATAATTTTAACTTAAACTTATGTACATGGGAAGTATAACCTATTTCTTTTTTTAGTATTATCAATTAAATTTGACTTGTTATAATAAGTTTCATATATTATGAACAAATAATTTAATTAGTTTTATCTAATCAACAATGTAAAGTTCTTTTATACTACTATTAATTTATAGGCCGTTAAACCATAGGGCATCTAGGGGTACTTTGATTTTCTTTACTATAGCTACTCCTTTTTTTTTAATTTTTTGCTCAGTGTCCGATACTCGCATTGAAGCCTCGATTAAATTTGGATCGCGTATTGCAGGGCCATTCGAGGGTGGTGCTCCGATCCCAATAGGATTTTCTTCATACCCATGACTCAAACCTGAGACCTCTGATTAAGAGTGAAACAGTCTTCCTACTATAGCAACTGTATTATGTTCTAAGCAATGATATTTTGCCAACTCAATTTGAATATTGCTGAAAATTTTGTGTTTTTTTTTAAATGAATGATTATAATATTGTTCTTAAAAAATACAAAACACTTAAATTGATATAGATGGCCTATTATTTATCGCAAGTATAAGACTTAATTATTTTTAATAGTTTTAAAAAATTATTATACACAAATTCTTATCATGCAAGAAATATAATTCGGTAGTCGTATTAATTAAGAAAATAATTACAAGTGCACAAAGTGCACTAATTACTGCAAAATCCAAACTTGCATGTCGCAATATTTTAGTGTATTATGTAAAAAAACATTAAAAAGGAAAACTCGTTTACGGATTTTAATGGGGACGTTAGCTTATTTTGTATAGCACACAAAAAAAGAATGTTATATTTTTCAATTAAAAAATAATCTAACCTATTATTTGTGTTCACTAGGTCTATTTATTTTATTATTTTAAAACTTATTTAGGATTCGGGCTTTATGAGTTTGTAGATTTAAATGGGGAGAAAATGTGTCATGTAGGCATTATATAGTAATATTAAGGTAGAACATGAAAATTTAACGCAGTAGGGTGTATAACAATTTAAAATAAACTCTATACAATGTTTAATAATTTTACTAGATAAATTAACATAGGCGAGTGTCATTTTAAGAATATATCAACTCAAGAAAACATAAAGAATTACATTTTTTCTGTCGATATTGTTCTATAATCTTCATTAAATACAACCAAAAAACACAATAATTTACTTATTTATCTACATCCTTTAAGAGTTCAAATTAAAAACATTGTTCAATATGATAGGTTTACATGTATACCAATTTGAACTCCAACCAAGTACAAAAAAATTAGCTAAAGAAATAACAAGAATTAACTACATGTCATCATAATTAATAATTAATAAGAAGGAAGAAAGAAACCCCAAAACTTAATACATATTATTAATATTAATAATTATTAAATATATGATGCATCTAATCAAACAAATTAAAACCTTAGACCTTTTTCACTCAAAATTCAAATCTTAAAACTCTTATTTCGTTTTCTAGCATAAGTTGTGAAGCACACATAGACTAATTAAATTATTTTTACACCAACGTTTGGCAAACCACTCCAAAATTTAAATGCTATAATAGTATAGTGACGATATCCACAAATTAAGACAAAAAATATTGATTTTGGTAAATTAAAGGTGGTGATTGATCTCACTTAATAAATCCAAGTTTTGTTGGTGCTATCAGTTGGTAACAAGTACATTAGTATTATTAAAAAGTGGTCAATGTGTGGCAACTAATTAATTTTAAGATAAAAATATCTGTGTATTGATGGTCTTTCCATAAAATTAGACATTTTATGTATATATTTTTTTAAATTAATAAAATATTATCTATTTATATTATGCTATAAGAAGGCTAAATAAGACATTTGATTAAATATTGAGTTGTATTTTATATTCATGTTTTATAAATTTTAAATTCGTCTCTTATCAAATGAATGCAATTTAAAAAAAAAGTTGATGCGTGACAATTCTAATTAAATTAGAGACGGTGTTACTATTCACACCTAGAAAATTTCTAATCTCTCATCACATTTGTCAAACTTCAATTGAATGGTAAAGGATGTTTGGTTCAATAAATTAGGAGTAGTTAATATACGTTGGTCACATCCAACTTATAATATTTCAAGCTTTAAATATTTTTAATTTAATAACAATTTTTACTTTTTATAGTCTGTATTAGGGATGAAAAAAATCTAATCGAAAACTATCAATCGAGTTAAATCAAGAAAAAAGTTTGACTAGTGATTTTGTTTGAATTGGTTTGGTATTGAAATTTTTTTTGACTATACTTGAGTTGGTTTAATTTTAACTTTAAAAAGTCAATCTGAGACCAAACCAACCCGACAATATATATATAATATATACGTTCATGAATCAAGAAAGGGGAAACAATCCTGCGAGAATCCGATTGAAGATACGTTTTAATATAATCATCTAATTAGTGCATACATTAAGGCCAAGTTGAATTTTTCAAATGAATTTGGGTCAATGATTTAGATTAGACATTAAGTAGAGGACCTGGACAGAAAATTAAAAAAATAGTATTTCAACTGAAGATGATTACTTAAGCATCTAATTAGAAATTAAGAGGAGTTGACTGTAGGAAAATGAAATTTTAGAAAAATTAAAAAGAAGAAAAGCAAATAAGACTGATTATGAGCTTTGACCTGAAGCCATGACATTTCATGGAACCAACCCTCACTATTTTTTTTATTGTTTTTATTGGAAGCAATATTATGGTAATAAATTCAGATTATTTAAAATAATTGGGACATTAATTATTAACATGTGTAAGTGTGATTGAGTGGAAGATTATATCAGTTGAAGAAGGAGGACATAACTTTAATGTTACAAAGTTTCCCCTTATAAATACTTTCTTAACCAAATTTAGATGACGATACGATAGGAGATGATTTTCATATTTTTAAAGGAAATTTCACAAATAGCCACCGAAAATTACTACTTAATTAGGCTCCATAGTTATAGTTTGCTAATTATGATTCGTAGCTATATGTTAGAGGGAGGAGAGAGGAGAGAGGCTAGCAAGGTTAGGAGAGGGAGGAGAGAGGTGAGCGAGAAAAGGCAGAGAGTGGAGAGTGTGAATTGTATTTGTATATCTGTAGAATTGTATATGTATATCTATCAATAATTGTATATATGTAACTGATATACATGTTATTTATATATTTGGTGAGGGAGATTGGGAGAGGGAGGAGAGAGGCGAGCAAGAGAGGTGAATTATATTTATATATTTGTCATATAATTGTATATGTATATGTTATCTCCTGTATTCAGATTAGCAAACCAGAAATAATAAAAGATGAAAAGAAAAACACAAAGAACTATCCGAGTCCACAGAACTCACTGTGTGTCCTTAAGAAATTTAATCCCCTCAAGTATCCGAGGTTGCAGATTAATTCCTCCCAAGATAAAACGGATTAACCATTAAAGAAGTAGTGGTACCTCAAACTTCGATAATTTCAACGAACTCAAAATGACAGCAACAAATCACACACACAAACACGATCGATTGATTTGTTTTGTAAGAAATGTATGCAAAAGAAGGGAAGAATTCGATGCAGAAAATGAGAGAAAACCTCTCTATTTATAGCCAACAAAGGGTAAAGGTCACAACCTTTTGGAAAGAAGACAATCTTTCAGAAAGAAGACAACCTTTCAGAAAGGTCACAACACTTTGGAAAAGGCATAACCTTTCAAACGGTCACAACCCTTTAGAAAGGACACAACCTTTCATAAAGTTCACAACCCTTCGGCATAGTCACAACTCTTAAGGCGAGTCACAACCCTTCATTTCCTGTTCACACCTTTAAAACCCAACAATAAATATTATATCAAAGGTATAAATTAATCGTTTCATATTTTTTGAATATAAAAGAATTTTTAGTTCAAATTCAATTAAATAGATCAAAATTCATATTTGAATTCATCTTATTATTCACACTGAACCAATTTCTAACAAATAAAATATACTATTACATGAAGGAAAGAAAAGTACTTTAAAAATAATGAAAAACAAAGTTGATCATTTTGTATAATTTACACACAATACATATGTGGAACATCGTAGATTGAAGATAGAGAACTATTTTTAAAATTTTATACTTTAAATTTGTTTTTCTTCATTTATACTTAAAAAGATACTTAATAACATAACGTTTATAATGTGAAACTAGTAATACTAAAAAAGAACGAAATTCAACCGATAATAATATAAATAGCTCAAATAGATCGTGAGAAGTGTAAAAATTATTTGATAAAATAGGGAAATTATAATGTCTAAAACGTAAAAATGAGCATATGTAAATTATGCTAAATTTAAATTGAAGTAAAAATATGTTGTACTGTAGTTTTGTAGTGTAGATTTAGTACTTAATACTCTTCTTCAATGTCCGCTATTTAACTTGAAATAAGAAACGTTTAGGAGCCTCTTTGGCTCCTTAACTTATGTCTTAACAATTATGTGAGAAAGACTTTAAGAAGAATTAAAAAAAACACTATTTCAAATATGAAATAAAAAGGATAATCTTGAACAAGAGTTTCATGAAATAAAAAAATTATGGATTTATATAGACAAAAATGAAGGAATCTTTAAAGAAAATATAAATAGTTCTTTGTGCAATAGTATTTTTAAACTTTTGTTAGTAATCTGTATTATTACACACAAAGTAAAGTTTGGTAGATTTCCAAGAGACTGCTCATCCACCAAGGGTAAATACATATCCACTCGTGGATTTTACTTCATTTGACCTGGTGATTCAATTTGCATCACTATATTCTTCCAATACTGTTGAATATTAGTTATAATGCAAAGCAATAGTTTTTTAAGTATGTTTTAAATACTCCAAAACTCTTTTCATTGTCATCCAATGAGTTTGATTGAGATTACTCGTGAACCGACTTAGTTCATTAATAGCATATGGAATATATGATCGCGTACACTTCATGATATTCATCATACTTCTCAATACTCTAGCACAATCCAATTGTGAGTCACTTTTGCCTTCATTCTTTTGAAGTACGTACAAATCTCACATTTATTGGAGTCTTGACAATATTGAAATCCAAATGCTTGAACTTGTCAAGTACATTTTCAATCACATCAGTAACTTCAATGTCTTTCATATCGAAGTTACTTTCTAGCATATGCTTAGTAGCATTTTTGTTAGAAATATCTCTTTTGACGATCACAATGTCATCAACATAAAAACAAATAATGACCTTGTAATTTGGAGTGTCTTTAATGAAAAACATTTATCACATTCATTAATCTTGAATTCATTTGCCAACATAGTTTGGTCAAACTTCGCATGTCATTATTTGGGCGCTTGTTTTTATTACACAGAGTGACTTAACAAGTTTACATACTTTCTTTTCTTTACCAGAACCACAAAGCCCTTGGGTTGTTCTATGTAAATTTCTTCCTCCAATTTTTCATCTAAAATAAAAATGTTTTCACATCCATTTTGACGAATTTGAAGGCCATATTTCGCAACTAGCGGAATTAACATCTAAATTGATGTAATCCTAGTTAGTGCTATTATCTGTCAAACAAGGCTTTCTTATTGTCTAAAGCCTATGACAACAAGTCTGTCTTTGTATTTGTCAATAGTTTCATCAACTTTCTTTTCCTTTTGTAGATCCACTTTGAATCCAAAAGTTTATTTCCTCTAGGAAGATCAACTAACTCTCAAGTATGGTTGCTCAAGATTGAATCTATCTTACTATTGACAAACTTTTCTCAAAGAGAATGAGTCCTCAAAGGACATAACTTTTAGAATATATGAGACTCATTTTCAGGAAGAAATGTTACAAAATCAAACTCGTAGGAAGTAATTTGTCCATTGACATTTACTACGCCTCCGAATCTCTTTATTAAGTACATTCTCCTTTGGACGTTCTTTCCAAGGTCGTTTAGACCCTTCACTTGACTATCCGATAGTTCGGACTTATGAACCATAAATCGACATGCTTTACTATTTGTAGCATATCCAATAAACATACAATCCAAAGTCTTAGGTCCTATTTTGACCGGTTTGGGAATAGTTCCCTCATTTCCATTTCTCATATGAAATAGACTGTATTGGAAATTGTTTGATCACTATCTTTCAAGAGTTATTGCTTGTATAAACTTTAAGAGTCGACAAACAATTTTCTATTAGGATACAACAAAGACTGAACAAACACAACTTTCGATTGCTTCCTTTCTTAACAAACAAACATTTATTTTTTATTATTTGTTACTCCCTTTACTAACAAACAAAACTTTTTGTTTCTCTCTTTCTGAACAGACAAATATTTTTGTTGTTCTCTTTTGCTATAATGATAGCACCCCAACAAATTTTGTGTTAAACCTGAACTTATAAATAGAACATTCAACATTTCCTTCAAAGTTCGGTTTTTTCCTGTCAACAATTTCATTAGATTGAGGTGAAAATGTGCAGTAATTTGATGGATGATTCCATTTTCCAAATATATTTCTGCAAAAGAAGATTCATATTCTCCACATCTACCACTTCTAATCATGACAATCTTTTTATCCAACTGATTTTCAACTTCAGTTTTATATTGCCAATATGTTTCTATTGCTTCATCCTTACCATTCAGCAAATAAACATAACAATAACTAGTGCAATTGTCAATAAAATTTATGAAACACTTTTTCCCACCACGAGATGGTGTTGACTTCATATCACAAATGTCAGTGTAAATCAATTCTAAGGTATTAAAATTCCTTTCAACAACACATACTTGACATTTTGATTTATTGCACTAAAAGTTAGGCAAAACTTCTAAGTTGATCAGTTTTTGCAAGGTTTTGTAATTGACATGTCCCAATCATTTATGTCACAAACAATTTGATTCAAGCAAGTAAGAACAAACAGAAATACTAAGTTTGAAAAAACCTACTGTGAGGTAACATTTTCCCACAAATATTTTGTTCTTTACTTTTTATAACTTTCTCGACATTGTTTTAGAGTCAACACCTTGCCATATGTCCTTTTCAGAAGGACCTTTCCATAACATTCAGTTTGTTATAAAATTACCCATGACCATAGTCTCATCGGTCCAATAAGGGCAATATGACCCAAATGTTTGTTTTACAACACAAACATAACATATCACTTTTCACCAATGTTCATGTCTATAAAAAAAA
>NW_006239165.1:173809-174286 GCF_000226075.1 Solanum tuberosum
ATTGCAGGCGCAAAAATCACTAATTTTAAATGTCACTAGTGTTTTTTTCCCTTTCTGTCACAACTAGACAAATCACTTAGTATTTAGAATACTAACAATAAAGATTCAATCTTTATACAACTTGTTTCTAGTTTAACGATGAAGTTTTATATTCTTCTAATCGTTAACTGAATGAACCTTGAATTCTGATGAAGTTTTTATATTCTTCGCATCAGTTTCACATTCAGACAGAGTAGTAAACCAAAAAGGTTTTAATCTCGAGAAATCTCAACTACAACAATGTTTCTAGCTAACGATGAAGATTTTATCTTTTTCAAATCATTTAGCCTTAATATTCCTGACGAAGATTTTGTACCCTTCAAGTCAGAATATTCATTCAAACAGAGTATTTAACAAATTGGTGAAGTTTCTATATTCTTAAAACCAATGCACAATCTGATTTGTTCGTGAAGTTCTTATATTCTTCAAACCAAAGGA
>NW_006239165.1:175987-181268 GCF_000226075.1 Solanum tuberosum
GGTACCTCAAACTTCGATAATTTCAACGAACTCAAAATGACAGCAACGAATCACACACACAAACATAATCGATCGATTTTGTTTTGTAAGAAATGTATGCAAAAGAAATGAAAAATTCGATGCAGAAAAATGAGAGAAAACCTCTCTATTTATAGCCAACAAAGGGTAAAGGTCACAATCCTTTGGAATGAAGACAACTTTTCAGAAAGGTCACAACACTTTGGAAAAGACATAACCTTTCAAACGGTCACAACCCTTTAGAAAGGACACAACCTTTCATAAAGTTCACAACCCTTCGGCATAGTCACAACTCTTCAGGAGAGTCACAACCCTTCATTTCCTATTCACACCTTTAAAACCCAACAATATATGTATAATTTGTATTTGTATTTGTATATGTATATGAGATGAGAGAGCTAGGCGAGAGAGTTGTATAGGTGATCCCAACTAATTAATTTGAGAGTGATACATATGTTTTTCTAATTTTGTAATTGCTGCAAATTCACCAAATATATGATCCTCCTAGGATAGTTGTATTGGGCAAGAAATAGCTTATGTACGTGGTAGGACGAAGGATAACTAACCCGTGAGATGAATAAAGGATATTTACCGAGGCTTTTTGTTGGAATAATCAGTTCGGAGGTGTGTCGGTGAAGTTCTTGTTATCGAGATCACAAAATTATCAATCATTGGGAAAAATGTGAGAATTCGTGGGGGTGTTATGATGTGGCAAAAAGACAAATATATCAGATATGTTTATACGTTATCCTGCATGCGAACAACAAAGATATATATTAGCTAGCCCACAAAACTAAAGCAGACATTAGGCATAGTACTCAAGGCCCAAGGGGTTGAGTTCATGTTAAACACTACCCCATAAAATTAAATAGAGTTAAGGTTGTGTACATGATCGATTATCTATCGCCTAATAAGTCATAGCTCACCCTACTTAACTCATGCATGCACATCCTTTCCAGAATTGTTTCTAACATTATGGTTTAATTTTCTTCCTTAGCTGGTCCTATCGACAGTACACTTCTTTTTATTTCTATCCGTACTGGTGCCCCAAAATCACGCGTTACAAAGCCTATTTTGAAATGGCGCTCCCCACATAATTTTCTCTCAAACCCAAAATCTATGGTTAAGAATACCAACAATACACTTTTAAGTCTCAATGATCTTCACAGACAGTAGACTCAAATCTTCTACTTAGTTTTTATGCAGGACGTTGGGCTTATCATTCAAAGTAACATAGTTTTGAAAACAAAAAGAGAAGCTTCACACAACCACACTACTGAGAAAAACTGGATTTAGTGACGAACACATTTTGTAGCTAAGCTAAGCAGCAAAATCTATCGCTAATCCCACTTAGCTACGAGTAAAATAGCGACAGGGACGGACCAGCAATGAAGTTTTTAGCTAAATGCAGTGTTTTTTTTAGTAGTTACAAGAGTTATCACCATAAGTTCAAGCTGTAAAAATAGCTCAGGCAAAATTGCAAACAAAGCTGCATAGCTCGAACGATAGACCTATTGTAATCCGACCCTTCTACAAACCCCATAAATGATTATGCAAGCTGCATATCTTGTATAATAGACCTAATGTAATCCAACCCTGCTGCAACCCCTTATATATGTGCATAATCGAAAAACCAAGTGTACGTATTGGATTGAGAGAAGATAGGTACGTAGGAACCTACCATAAGTAGGTACTAACAAATTAAAAGACGGTAAACGACTCCCTTTCTTACGAGTCTTCTCAAAGCAAAGGAAAACATTAGTTTATACATACAATTTTGAGAATACATACATTCTCAGTTCCTTCTTCCTTACCTGTTCCGATCTGTCTGAATATGTACATGAGCTCTTCGCGACAAAAAAAAAAATCTTCCTCCTAACTTTTATCCCTTTTGACTATTCATTCATCACTGGAAAGAGTAAAAAGTTGAGCAAAAAAAGAAAACCCTCTTCTTCAACACAAGCAATTGATCCATCGGTTTACTACACTAAATTTGGTCCACTATACAGTGCTCCAGCTACAGTTAAGTCCTCAGGTTTCTCTCTCTCTTTGAGCCATGCATACTCACTTTGCTGTTCCTCTGGTACTGACAAGCCATTCACTGTACTTCCACAAACAAAAAGACAGGAAAACAAGAATCTTAGAATTAGGATGGATAATGTCAGACAGACCAAAAAATATTCCATATTTAGAATGTCATTTCAAGTACAATATTCAATCAGTTGATTTACTATTATGGGAAAATGTCCATTCCAAGTATACTATATATATCCTGTACTTTGGAGAATCAAATCAAGGTACTTCTTTTACTAGTAACTGAAAGAGTTAATTGTTTGAGGATTTAAGATAGTAAAACAAACTTTTGAATCTTGAGATAGAATAAAAAGATAGTAGGTTCAGGGGACCGGAACGATTGAACAAAGAAAAAATGCAATAACAATACAAGAAACCAACTGCTATATTTGATTATGACAGGTTATTACTCGAAATATAACATCAAATTTATTACTCCATGAAGAGTTATTCAGTGTTGTATGAAAAGCCTGACCAGGTAGGCTTGAGGAGGTTCATCCGAACCCTCTTCAATGGAAAAATTACACAATTTATACATGGTTAAAATTCTTCGTGTGCTTACTTCTTCATTTTATAAACGCCTTAGTAAAAATACTGGTTACGCCACTGATTGTATGTCAACTTAATAGTGTAAGAAGTTTATACTCTTGTCAACTGTCAAGTACACAAAATTTTAAATCATTGGAAGTATACAGCATTATACCTGAGATGTTGGCAAAGGGGAAGTCACAGTAGTATTGGCAGTGGCGACCTTCAGGATCACAATAAGGTGGGCCAAGAACATCTAGTACGGCGCAGGCTGTCTTTGCTGTGAAGCAGTGCATATTACCTCCGTCAGCTGGATAGAGGATTGAAGTTTTGCAAGGAGCTTTAAACTTGGAATTCACCTTCAATTTTGCAAGACGCAGTCCTGTACAATCCCCTGCATCATTTGAGAAGGAACGATTCTGTTACTCTGACTTCATACAAGAGAAGTAAATACATAAATAGTTGATAATGTACGGAATATAGTTGGAAAATACATCAACAGTTGCATTCATAAATATTTGAAGTCTCAAATCTGAATTTATATAGATGACTTTTCCGGTGCAAATGCAAAAGATTTCATGCCAGTTACCATTTTTAAAGTGTTGTAAGTTAACAAGATAAGCAATCTGAAGAGGACATACTGTCAGAAATATTGGCATTTGGGGTAGTTGATTCAGGAAGGAGATTGTCCGCCCAATCATAAGACTTTATGTGCATTTTCCCAAAGAGAAGCTTGCTGAAAACTGTCATTCCAGGATGGTTATGAAGAGGAATGACTGCTTTTGGTGGTAAGCAAAAGATACCAATCTAACAAAATATGAACAAACTTTAAATCTTCAATCAAGAGTTAGAAGTGAAATTGCGATTTTAACTTCTATAAACTGACAATATATTGAAGAATTTAACTATTAAGTCACCTAAACGATATTAAATTTTAGGAAAGGTTGACCTAATTGGCTGCATACCGAGAATTTGTCACATTCATGGAGATGCAAGTATGTTATTTTAGGAGGTCTATCTGATACTTTTGACTTGAAATATGGCATATTTGGTCTTAGGCCAACATCTGCTTCAGTCATCTTATCTGTACAGAGGAAAATTGAGCAACTATTAATTAAAAGACCGTCATTTAAGGAAAAAAAAAAGCAAACAAAGGATTAGTCTTCATCTTTGTATAATTTTGATGGAACGCGTAATATCTTCAACCCGACAAACATGAAAATCCTTGAATCATGGACAATCGCACAGAAAGCAGAAAAGGTAACGGTAAGAAATTCATCCCTACCATGACGAAGAGATTTAATGAAGTAAAATTATATGTTAACTGATCATGATTAAGTGATAACTGTGTATGCTGTACTCATTGAATTGGTGTAAACATCCTTTTAAGTTTTATGGACTAAAGTGCAGATACTTCCCAATTCCAAAAAAAGTTGTTCCTTTCTCAACCAACAAGACAATAATTTTGATGGACTAAAGTGCAGATAAATTCAACCCAAATTCAGAAAATAGTTTTAAACCAATTCAGCTAAAAAAGAAAAGCAGTTAGAATTATCGAACATTTATACGTCACCCTTAAGAAGGACTTTTATATAGTAACACATTACCTCAATGGGGAGGAAAACTATATGACAAATGTCAAGATAATGTACTACTAAATATAACATCCGCAACAAAAATAGTATAAAAAAAAGATAGAGAGAAATGAGAAAAAAAACGTGCAATTGTCAGTTTGTCACGAAGATCTATCGGAAACAATTAAGATGATCACACACATCAACTATTAAAGCAGGTAGAGGCTAGATCGAATCTCACCGCCACCCATATCAACACTTCACATACACACCACTCTCCCAGACCCTTTGTAGGATTATATTGCTATTTTGCAAGGAATTAATAATGGCAATGGCAGAGCAGTTTCCTCAATGCCTCGTTTTCTAAAAGTTGTACCATGTACCTAAAAACACGCACTTGTTTCAACACTAACAGAATCGCTGCGGCACCAATAAAAAAAGTAGTAGAAATTAAACAAATAATGACGCCAAAGCAAAAGAAAAAAAACAATTACAGGTTTATATATATAGAAAAAGCAAACAAAATAAAAAAAACATACCCAAAACTGCCCTGACAAGTTCAACATTTTCCGGTGACGGCACAACGCCAGGTTTGCAATTAGCGAAAACCTGTTTGCAAGTTCGATAGAGTTTCTGAACCTTTGACACTCCTATTTTCCTCCGCTTCCTCTTCTTCTTCTTCAATTCTCCGTTCTCGTTACCATTTCGATCGATTTTCTCCGTCATCATCAATCCAAATATTGAGTAATTCGAGAAAATCCAGAAAAAGAGCAGCACAATTTTACTGTACTGTTCTATGAACAGTATTGTACATGTATGAGTTGCTTACAAATTATGAAATTTTACAAATCTCTGCTGCTGCTGTGTTGTGCGTGAAGAATTATTTCAATGAAAAAAAGAGTAGAAAGTTGAGATGTATATAAATGGAGAATAGTGGATAGCGATGGGTGAGAGAGCTGCATAAATATATATATATATATATATATATTGTAGAAAATGAAAAGGAGTGGGAAAAATGAAAAACCAGGGGCCATTTTTCCAATGGGCTCTTCTAACAGTGGATTTTGTTTTTCCTTTCTCCTTCCCAA
>NW_006239165.1:181378-184843 GCF_000226075.1 Solanum tuberosum
AGTGGATTTTGTTTTTCCTTTTTCCTTCCCAAAAAAAAAACGCCAAATTGTATTTCACGCCCGGCAGGTATTAGTAATTGTAGGTATAGTAACCATTAATTAAAATTAATTGTAAGTATAATTTATATACACTATTAGTTATAAAGAAAATAGTTATTTATGTATTAATTATTTATTTTAATTTTTATTCTGTATAAAATAATATATATAAAATTCCTCCTAATTTATATACTATGTATTATACTTGTGGAATTTTTAATTACAAATCAAATACATTATTAATTTTATAATTTATACATATATTAAATATGTAAATTTACATAATAAATCAAATATAATATTCATAAATAAATCACCTCCTAATTAACTATCAAAACTATAGTACTATTATTTATATAAAATTTTATGCCTATGTAACTCACTTTCAAACAATCGATCAAACGACTCCTTATAGGTAACAATTTTTTGGTAGGCTTCTAATAGGATTTTTCAATTAAGGGCGGAAAGAGTTATGTTGGTTCCTTGCCATTATCAAATTATTTTTTGTCTTTTTAACTTTTACTTTTGTTATTTCAATTTATAGGTACAATTCGAATTTTGCAAGTTTAACTATAAAATTATACGGTTTTTGAAAAATATAAAATTTATATTATATATATATATATATATATATATATAAATATATTACTAAATTATAAATAGTTAATAGTTTAAAATACTTCAAACTTTTAATTAGGTAGGTGATACTCCATAAGGCCTCCACGTGTAATTCATGTGATACTAAAAGAGTCCACCCGTCTATAAATACCTAATTCGCCGTAAAATCCAACCAACAGTTTTGGGCTAACCACCCCTCACTTACACCTAGTTTGGATCGATGTCACTATTATATTGTGTTGTTAATTTTTGTTATTTAAATTTTATTGGATCGTATTATTTAAATATATTATTTGGTAATGATGAAAAGTTTTATTTTATTTAATGATTAATCTAGTTACTTATTATTTAATAATTTTATCTTTTTTTATCATATCTTTTCACAATAGCTTAACTTCGTATTCAACCTTTCTCGTAAGTCTATAATTTAAATTATTGATGTATCATATTATGTAACGACGGAGAGCATATAATTAATCTATCCAAATGTTGTACTTAATTAAACAATACAATATGATACAATACAATACAGTACAATACAAGTTAATATATTATGAAATAATACGTAACAACCATATCAAACAATGCGTAAAAATCAACTAATTGCATGCTTATACTCTGTTTATTCACATTTACGTGTTGGATTTTATTTTTTCGAGAGTTAAATTATATGAACTTTAATTAATATTTTACATGTATTTTTCTATTATATTACTATAAAAAGAAATTATAATTTTTATATTATTTTTATATTTAAAATTTAGTATAAATTAACCTCTCCAAAAAGAAATGTGACAAGTAAAAGTAAAACTGAATCCAGGGAGCAATTTGGGGTGCAGATTTTCAGAAATTAATAACTTTCCTGCGCATTTTGTATTTATATTAAAAAAAAAAATATTGAATATATAAGAAATATTTGTTCAAAATTTAGTAATAAAGTAGTCCCTTTGTATAGTGATAGTGATGAAATTTGCTTAAGCTTTAATTTGTTCCCCTTCTATTCCTCCTGGACACTTAAATTGATAACTCATTAAATTCAATTTTTGAATCATACCTTTTATTTTAATTGAAACAAAAATCTATATAGTATTAACATCGCAAAAGTTTAGAGAAAAGAATGATAAATACGAAATATTTATTTTTTAATGGAATTTTTTTCAAAATGTTAATTTCTTGAAGCAAGAAAAGGGGTACAAATTAAAGTCAATTATCCTCTACCTCTTTATGAATTCACATTATGAAGTCCGGTCTTATTTCTTTTAAGCATTAAGCAATAAGTGTTACACCTAGATCTCTTTATGGAATTTATTTGTGCTTAACTTTTTAAGAAATTAAATAAATACTGTTTGGTTTGTAAAAAAAATTCTAAAGAAGCTACGTAATTTAATGATTTACCCTTAATTGACCAACGACTAAGAAATTAAATACGTAATAAAAATGAATTAATTTCTTATCTAGGGGCTACTAAATCCACTTGAAATAATTTGGTTTATATGCATGTGTCTTTTCAACTTGATAAATTTGGACAAAACTACATCCAAATGATATCAAATTGCTATATAATTAAAGAGTGAAATGAAAAGTATTTGCCCATAGGACAAAAATATGACCTGAAAGTTGAAATGGTATTATTTTCACAATTATCTCTAATGAGTTTACTTGATTACAAATAAGGTTCAACCAAAGTAGAAGCAGTAGTATATATGGAATTTCCAATTTAGCCTGATTAGTGATTATGCGTCGAAATGCTTGAAAATTGAAATTATCTATCTTTAATATTAAAGAATTGGCTTGACGATCGATCTAAAGGAACACAAACACAATTATTTTTTTTTTTAAAAAAAACACAAATGACAAGTTCTATGTATACTTGTAGACTGTAGTATATGTAATTTGAACGAAAGTATTCTCCGTGATGCACAATTGATCATGGCGTGACGTGAATTTAAGTGCCCAAAATGTAAACACACTTAAGTTGAAAAAATAATTGGTAGTTTCATTTTTGGAAATTATCTTATATATATATCGACCAAAATGTAGAACACATGTTTGACTTGACATAAGAAGGATATGTAATATTTGAAAAGACAGAACAAGAAAAGATACATCCGAAGCTAGGTGGAGTTCGTCGATACGGACGAATATAATAGCTTTTTTTATATTTTGTATTTGTACTAGAAAATAAATAAATAAATATATATATTAACTTATGAACCCCTAACAAAACTGATTGATAGCTTAGTGGTAACGTTTTCCACGCTAGAGTTGTGGATTTGAATACCACTATCAAACAAAAACTCTTCTAAAAGAAAATTTAGAACCCCAAAACTTTTAATGCTAGCTCTGTCGACAATATTGGACTAAAGTGATACTCAAATTAGACACGTCGATCCTGCAGATATTCAAAATATTATACTATAATTCTTTTTCTGAATTGGGAGAATATATTTATTATTACTCCTTGTCCACATTTGATTTCTTGTTTTAAACTTTCTTTGGCTGAATTGAGAAAAAAGTTAGGAAGTAATAAAACGTAACTATGACCAATGAATTAGAAGAAAAGAAGATATAATAATAATAATATAGTCAGTGCAATATCATCCAACAAGTAAAGTTTAAGGAGGATAAGGGTGTGTTTGGTATGAAGGAAAACATTTTCCGGAAAATGTTTTCCAATTTTCTTATGTTTGGTTGGGCTAAATGTTTTGGAAAATGATTTCCAAATCAACTCATTTTCCTCAAATTTAAGGAAAATGACTTCCCTTCAAAACTTATGGAAAACATTTTCCAAAACTCTCTTCCAACTTC
>NW_006239165.1:185531-204217 GCF_000226075.1 Solanum tuberosum
CCTACCACACCCCCCCCCCCCACGCCCCAAAAAAAATTTAAGTTTGTTTTTAAAAAGTATTTTCTACTCTAGTAAAAATAAAAGATATTTCTCAAAAAAAAATTTCATTCATAAATCAAACACTAAAAATATTTTCTAATCACCAACTAAACATGAGAAAATAAGTCAAAAATCAACTTGTTTTCCAAGAAAACATTTTCTAGGAAAACATTTTCCTTCATACCAAACACACCCTAAGTGTACTTCCAAGATAGAGAATTGTTTTTGATAAATTCTTCATCTAAGAAAAACACATGAAAGCATATCGAAAATGAAATAACTAAATGACAAATAAATAATACAGGAAATAATATTGTTGACATTGTTCCGTTGGAAAAATATGCATATATATTGCGTGCTTTCACACACACGGATCAACAATATAAGTGTACGTACAATATTAATTAATTGATTGCAACAATCTTCTCCAACATACTACGCACATGCCCAGTAACGTGTTTTTAGCAAATAACATAAGTAAAAGATCGATAAAATTAGTTTATGAAAATATAATTGTAATGGGTTAATGACTGATGCATTTACCAACTCAATATATCACCCTAACCTTAAGGTATTAATCTTATGCATTTGAGTGCCGTATTAATTGATCCATAAGTTTCAAAAATATTTGGTGTTAAATTAAAATTTATTTCAACCTGTATATTTTTTCATTTTAAGTAAATAATATGAAATCATTTATTACATTTATTTTACTATTTCAATTAAGACAGTCTTATATCGACTTGAGACTTTTTAAAAAAAGATACACTAAAAGAGTTTAGAGTATTTTATGTGATATTAATAACCTCCACTGGCCAGAATAAAATAACTTCGCTTACCAATAAGGATTGTGATGGAGTGATAAGTATTTCTTCATTCTTAATTAGAGATCTCAAATTTGAATTCTCTTGGATACAAAATCATCTTTGTTTGGGAGCGCTTTAACCACTACAATGTAAAACTTTCCAGCACAAATCCGAATTTAATCGGCTCTAATATAAATATCGGACACTAAATCAAAACCAAAAAAATAATAATTTTGCTCATGAATAAACTTAAATGGATTGTACGGAATTACTTTTTCTTAATTTTTCTTCTACATTCAATTACTCCCTCTTGTCTAAGGGTATTGTTTGGATTCTTTTGCTTTCATAGTTTAAAGGCAAAAGTACTCATTATCCTCCTAAATTTGAAGCTTTTTATACGGTGTACACTTAAACTAAATTCCATTTTAATTACCCCCGAACTTGTTTATTCCTCCGTCGCGTACACCTTTTTGTCCACCTGCTCCTGTTGTGACTACACGCGCGCAACAGCTGGCAAAAGTGGTGATGTGGATTTCCACCTAGATAAATAATAGCCACCTAGATAAATTAATATTGCAAAAAATAAATTTCTTAAATTTAAAATTCATTGTTTAAAAGTTATTTTTGAATAAGGGCTGATTTCGCAGAACTCCTTCTGGATTTGGATTTTTCTAAACGTGAAGTTGGTCGATTAAATTTCAAAATTTTGTCTGAAATTCTTACCAAGCAAGTGTTAAGCTTTTGTTTCCTTTACTTTTCATTTTACATTTTTGCCCTATTTCGTTTAAAATATGCCAAATATTAAAGAAAAATGGAGATTTTACGTTTTTTTACCGTTGTAGCTTTGTGATGTGGCAAAAACTCACTTCCTCACACGCCTAGTAGAGTGTGTTGTCAATTTCTACGCCATGTGGACAAAAAAGGTGTACGCGACGGAGGAACGAACAAGTTCGGGGGGTAATTAAAACGTAATTTAGTTTAGGTGTACACCGTATAAAAAGCTTCAAGTTCAGGGGGGTAATGAGTACTTTTGCCTAGTTTAAAATAGGTGAATTGTTTAAAGTTTAAGAAAATTATTGAGAATTTTCTTTTATATTTACCATTTATTTAATGAAATTCTTAATTACTTTACATTTTATAGGAGACTAGTCTGAGAATAATGAAAAGGACAAAAGAAAAAAATACTAATATTCATTCGTGTCCTAAAATATATTTTTTAAGGGGTATGACATACCCAACAATCACTGTGTTACGTTTCTGATCTCTCTCTTGTCCCACATTCAAAATCCCACAGTACAGTACTGTACGCCCTTGGTTTATAATCCATAGCTTCAGAAAAGGTTTTCTCAGAAGCAAAATCATTGCAATTTGGTGGCTCTAGTAACATCATCGATCTCAGCTGCTTCTAGTAAGAGCCAAAATATGATCATGAAATTAATATATTTGAACAGATCAATAATTTGTTTATTTATGAGAAATTTACATAAATCGATTATCAAATACAACTATTCTTTCAATATTTGTGTATTGACTCTAATGATACCATTATGAAAGAAGACCTTGACAAAATATGCGCCTCTTCTTTCGTCATGAATGTAAGAAAAATAAAGATGATTTTATAGAGATATTTTTATTAGTATTTGTTGCATCTAAGAAATGTGTAGATATTCTAGATAATTAGATATTCATAGTAAAGTATAGAAATATCTAGATTCTTGTTACATAGTTAGAAGATAAGGATATCTAGATATTTCTACATGTATCTAACGTTTCTAAAAGCATCCCTATACAAGTATAAATAGGGGTGGCATTACGTAATTGTAATAAACTCAAGAACAATCCAAATCAAAGAGTTTTGTTCCATAACAAAGTTCTCTTATCTCAAACGGAAAAGGGTCAAAATTGCTCATAAACTATGCGAAATAGACCACTTATACGCTTTGTTACATTTTGGGATAAAAAATGCCCCTGCCGTTATCCTAAGAGACCACAAATACCCTCAAGAGTAAACACTCCAAATTTTTAGTGACATGGCAAGCCACGTGGGACTAATCCTTCCACCTAAGCATTGCCAACTAGGATTCACTACAAAAGAACTAGACCTTTAGCGGCGACAATAGTCACTACAATTTATACTACTGTAGATCCTCACACTTACTGTTCATGTACTTGTATAAGTAGATAATTTACAGTAGTATAACCAACTACTCTAACAAACTAACTAACTATGTGACTACAAGTTGTAATTCATTCATTCTGAAATAGTAATCTGAAATTCTCAATTACTTCTCTCTAAATTCAATAGACATCTTCTCACATGCGGAGCCCAGTACCCTACAAGCGCATTATCACTGCTTTGCTAAACTGCCAACTACGCCTTAAGGATGACCCACCCTTATCGAAGGGGTGTCAATTGACACGCCTTCGTCAGAAATTACATTATATTAGAGGTCAAATTTTGATTTACTATTGACACCTCTTAATACAAGTTAAATATTTAGTATAGTGGTTAAGGTGTTTTTGTGAATTTTTTTTGAGGTCAGTGTGTTCTAAATTAAACGACACTAGCTACCATTGTCATAAGGAATTTTCTTGAGAAGCGTGAAGGCAAACGTGCTGCAATGTGTCACCCATCTCTGTTCATTACGATATAAGGATCATGTACTAGTATATCTTATGTTCTTTCTTCCAAGTGGAGGCCCATGCTTCTTCTTGACATGCCTGCACAATTGGATAAAGTTTCTTTTTAGAAAAAAATAAATTCTATTACATTGGCTAGGTATTGGAAAAAAAGAAGAGAAGATAATTAAAGAGGATAATATATAATTCAAAACAAACATATATACTTATCGTCGTTATATGTATATATGGTTGCGTTTTTTCTTCACTGGAATTTTCTTCTTTGCGGAGCTTTTCTCATATGGCTTCCACAACTTCTCTTTATGTACACTTGAATCTCATCGTATATGATTATATATAGGGAAAATAGTCTGATATACCTTCTATCTTTGTCATTTAGAGCTAATATATTCACGTTATAAAAGTGGCTCATATATATTCTTACTTGGGGTGTCAAAAATGAACTCAAACATAGATAACCCGTCCATAATTTTAAGGGTTGGGCTCAAGATAAATTGAATTGAGTTCAATCTCAACCTATTTTAAGAGAATCCTCAATTGAGCCCAATTCAATCTCCAATTTCAACCCGTTTTAAAACTCTTTACTAAGATATGTTCTTGTATTAAAGGTATGAATTATTATCTATTTAACATCTTTTAGGATTTATCTATTAATTTGTTACTTTTTTAAAAAAAAAATCTCGAGCTGAAATTCGAATTGTGATTATAAAAGTTAAATATCACTATGTTAAATTATTGAGATTAATCGGCTCAAATTGGGCGGGTCAAGACCCAACCCGTTTTTTAGTCCATTTGAACCCAACCCATTTGAGCCCAAAGTAAACTTGGACGGGTCAAGACCCAACCCGATTTCTATTCCAATCCATTTTAATATCTCCAATTTCAACCCAACCCGCCCATTTGACACCCCTGCTCTTGCTACTATACAAAATACAAATGGCTCCACTCACATATACTCTTCTCCTCTAACGGGAGTGAAAAAATAAATCTTAATTTATTTTTTAAAATTATATTTTAAAAAATATATAATTCATGTGGGTATATTTAATCCTACTCAAACGTTTATACAGCCACAAAAAAAATTAGTTTTAAATTAAAAATAAGAATAAGAATAAGAAACTCAAATAATAATAATCAAAGAAGTCAAAAAAAACAATTTATGTATGAAAAAGATTAAAATATAATTTGAACTTTGCTAGAATGATCATATATACATCTATACATGATTTTGTTTTTAAAAAGTCAAAAATATAAATTTAAAACTAATTTTTTTACTTCTATAAATGAAGGGTATATGTGAGCTCATTTTGGAACGGTAAAGTATATGTGAGCCGTTTGTATAACGGTAAGGATATATATATAAGTCAATTTCATAACGCGGGCATATCAGTTCTAAATGGAAAAGTTGAAAAGTATATTAGACCCTTTTTCCTTATATATAATTGTATATCGTATACATGTCAATATATATAGACTATATATATAGTTGACATAACACATTACATATGATGGAATATATGGATTTACGCATAATATACAAGACATATAATTAACATACATGTATACTACTATACTACTAATATATTATGTCATTTTATGTACTTGTGTGTCGTGTGCATATCATTGTATGTACAGTTAAATACACATAAAATGATACATAGGACATATAATGAATATACACCAAATATATATATAAAAGATACACCAAATATACATTCATTTCCATCTTTAAACCACCACCGTAAAGTTAGATCTATCGGAAAATCTGTTTTACCAAAGCTATTTTCCCATGGAGATTCCATTGGCAAGGTATAAGCGGTAGAAGAAGTAACACATCGAACAAAGTTTGTTTTAACTATTTTTACAAGGCTTCTCATGGTTTAAGTTTAGGTTAATATATTTAACCCAAATCAACACAACTTTTAAACAAACTGAATTTAAACATGTCAAGATGTGATGAATTGAGAAATAATTTTTTTATTCTGTATACCCGTCCTTCAAAATAATGCCCCCTTTTTTTGTATATTAATGTATATATACAAATTTTATACATAATTAGTGCACATTTTTTTTATATTTAGCTAGCGGCTATAATTACTTTGACAGAAAGGCCAAATATATCAAAAGCAAGGGTGAATTACTAACTTGCCCAAATAACAGTAGGTTAGATGAGTCATGTTTTTATAAGCTATTTTTTCGCGCAATAAATAAGAAAGGGAAAAGCGGATAATCCGAAATAAAGTCACTGATTATGTGAAGGAATACCTTGTAAAATGTCATTTTAGAGAAAAAAAGAGAACAGTCCCACAAACAAAGTCAAGGAAAACCATGTTTAACAAAAAACAAAACTAGAACAAATTGTGAGTATGCATTGATACATAAGATTTTATTATTCGATTTATACATGCTCCACTTGATTAAAAAAAGTAAGAGAAGGCAAATATTTATGGCGGTTAGATTAAATTTGAGAGACCAAACAGGTCAAATCAATAGACATGTCATGATTCAATCGGTCAAAATTTATTCGAATCAAAATTAATTGAATAGATATAAATATTTCCCTCTAACATGACAACCTCTCCTCATATTTTATGTTGTTTTTTTTTTGAAAAAACAAATGTGAAAGCTAATATAATTCATAATAAAGTAGTCCCTTTTGTATTTATATTAAAAAAGAATTATTGAATACATAAGAAATATTTGTTCAAAATTTAGTAATAAAGTAGTCCCTTTGTATAGTGATAGTGATGAAATTTGCTTAAGCTTTAATTTGTTCCCCTTCTATTCCTCCTGGACACTTAAATTGATAACTCATTAAATTCAATTTTTGAATCAGCCTTTTATTTTAATTGAAACAAAAATCTATATAGTATTAACATCGCAAAAGTTTAGAGAAAAGAATGATAAATACGAAATATTTATTTTTTAATGGAATTTTTTTCAAAATGTTAATTTCTTGAAGCAAGAAAAGGGGTACAAATTAAAGTCAATTATCCTCTACCTCTTTATGAATTCACATTATGAAGTCCGGTCTTATTTCTTTTAAGCATTAAGCAATAAGTGTTACACCTAGATCTCTTTATGGAATTTATTTGTGCTTAACTTTTTAAGAAATTAAATAAATACTGTTTGGTTTGTAAAAAAAATTCTAAAGAAGCTACGTAATTTAATGATTTACCCTTAATTGACCAACGACTAAGAAATTAAATACGTAATAAAATGAATTAATTTCTTATCTAGGGGCTACTAAATCCACTTGATATAATTTGGTATTTATGCATGTGTCTTTTCAACTTGATAAATTTGGACAAAACTACATCCAAATGATATCAAATTGCTATATAATTAAAGAGTGAAATGAAAAGTATTTGCCCATAGGACAAAAATATGACCTGAAAGTTGAAATGGTATTATTTTCACAATTATCTCTAATGAGTTTACTTGATTACAAATAAGGTTCAACCAAAGTAGAAGCAGTAGTATATATGGAATTTCCAATTTAGCCTGATTAGTGATTATGCGTCGAAATGCTTGAAAATTGAAATTATCTATCTTTAATAAACACAACACAATTTTATTTTATTTAAAAAAATACACAAATGACAAGTTCTATGCATACTTGTAGACTGTAGTATATGTAATTTGAACGAAAATATTCTCCATGATTCACAATTGATCACGGCGTGACGTGAATTTAAGTGCCCAAAATGTATACACACTTAAAGTTGAAAAAATAATTGGTAGTTTCATTTTTGGAAATTATCTTACATATATCGACCAAAATGTAAAACACATGTTTGACTTTACATAAGAAGGATGTGTAATATTTGAAAAGACAGAACAAGAAAAGATACACCCGAGGCGGAGTTAGGTGGGGTTCGTCGATATGGACGAATATAATAGCTTTTTTTATATTTTGTATTTGTACTAGAAAATAAATAAATAAATAAATATATATATATTAACTTATGAATCCCTAACAAAACCGATTGATAGCTTAGTGGTAATGCTTTCCACGCTAGAGTTGTGGGTTTGAATATCACTATCAATAAAAAAAAACTCTTGTAAAAGAAAATTTAGAACCCTTCAATGTATGAGTGATCATATTCAATACAATTCTCCTTTCTTCTCTAATTTCTCGGTAAATTGAGCTAAGACTTAGCCTCCATACATGAAGTTTTCATGGTATCAGGTTCACCGATCGTAGCTTCCTAATTACATAGAAACGACTATTAGGTGCTCAGATTCACCATCTGTCAAAGGTGAATTGAAAGGAAGCATCAAAAGTTAGGCTAGCTACAATGACGAATGGAAGTGCAATTGAGGGTGCTAGCACTGGGAATGGAGTCATTAGCCCATTCCCCGTGATTGATCACAATCATCCATTATTTCTTCAACGCACTCCAGATAATTCTATGATCTCTCTTCAGTTAATAGGTTCAGTGAATTATGCTTTATGGAGTAGGTCCTTTAAGATTGGTCCGGTAAGGAAAAGCAAGTTAGGTTTTGTAAATGGAAGATTTGATAGTAAATGGATCTAGAATCATTTAACTGCATAGAGAGTACATTAATTCAGGGCACTATGCCTTTTGCTGAATATCATTCTAGGTTGAGAGATCTATTGCGTGAATATGATGCTCTTATGCCTTGTCCTAATTGTCTTTGTCCTTGGTCAAAGAAATTTGGTGAGCATTGTGATTATCAATGGCTCGTGTGGGTGCCAATCACGGTGGTCGTGACAAAGTTGGTATCAGAGCCTTAGGTTCGTTAATCTCGTTGTACCAAAACGAGTCTAGTAGAGTCTTGCGAAATGGTACAGAGACGTCTGTACTTTTCTTCGAGAGGTTACAAGACTTTAGGAAAATCTCTCTAGCTTCTTCTCCTTTCGTGCTATAACTTTATTCCAATTGATATCTGGTGATCCAAATTGGTATCTGATCTCTTTCACTCTTTGGTCCGCAGATGGTTAACCAATGTTGTGCCTTTGGATCAAATTTACGGCTTTGCTATTTTGATTTAATAGAATAACTTTTTTAAAAATTATTTAATTAAAAATTTAAATTATTTAATTATTTATTTTCATATAGTCCGACATCATTCGAAAGATACTAAGTTTTATCATATGTGAGGTGTAAGTTTTTAATATTTTTGATTAATTAAGCTGTGACGGATCCAGAATTTTATGACTTTTTTTATTTTGACATGAAGTTATTATCGATTACATAGCATATAACTGTATACATATAGAATTATTTGATTGCAATAGTGTTTTTCTATAAATAAAAATAGGGTAATGAAAGCCTTACAATTAGTATCATCGTTATGAAAGAAAACTAGTCGCAAATAACAAATGGACCCGTCAACTTATATATTTTGGAATGGATATGAATAACAATGTCATTGCTTACACTTGTGAATATTAAATGCTTTATATGGAAAATTAAATAACATTATAAACCTGACGCTAGCATTATTATAAAATTCATTCGTGATATAATTCATGGACGAGGAAGTTCACTAATAGGTATATTTTGCTTCTTTTACTTAAATATTAGGCTTAAGTCATATGTGGCCCCTTAAAGTTGTGTTCATATAATTCATTTAGACACCTCAACAAACCTTGTTTCCTATTAGACACTCCAACCTTAAAAAATAAATACCTATTGAACATTTTTATAACACTTAATCAAATGAGAAAGTGCGTGTAATACACACGCATATGATGTGGCAAAATAGCAAATCATATGAAGACACGTGGCATTTTAATTTAAAATAATTATAAAAATGAATTTTAAATATAAACAAGTCAAAATCTTAAAGGAAAGGACTTAAAAAAAAAAAAGGAAAGAAATTATACACCCCCACACCCCACCCGACTCCACCTTTCCGCAAGCCTCTCCCGTTTTTCTCTTTCAACAGTTCCACCATTGTTAATTCTCCATTTAGAAAAATGAGAGGTTTTAACATATATTACGTATGAATTTATCATTTTTATTTCTTTTTATGTATTTTTTTTATTTCCATTTAAATTGATAGTGTTTTCTTAAAAAAAACCGTTCTTCCTTTGTTTATTTTGATTTCAAATTTGTTTTTTTGTTTTTTCTGTTTCTACTTCGATTTGTGAGGAAGAAGGGGTGTGGGTCAAGGTGGTGTGTGGCAAGAGAGGTGAAGAGGGAGAGAAAAAATATTTGAATAATGATCTTCATTTTTTCCGGCAAAAAAGATGTAGACGGTTTCCATTTTTCCAATAAAAGATTGTGGATGGTGATCGCCATCTTTTTCCAAAAAAAAGATACGAAAGTAGACAATGATAAGAAGATTAAAAAAAGGAGAAGAAAACAGGAAATTTGTAAAAAAAAAATGGTCATGGATTTGTGAAGAAAAGTGGTTGCAGCAAGTGTATGGTCTTGAAAGAGAAGAAAAATAAAAAGATTGTTATTGCTAAAAAAAAATAATGAGAAATAAAAAAAGATTGAAAAGGAAAAGGAAAAATGTTCAAATATTAATTTCACGCGCTCACCAAGATGTGAATTACATTTTTTGTGTCACGTCTGCAAAAAGTGTCTAAATAGTTTAAATTAAAATTTATTTCAACCTATATATTTTTTCATTTTAAGTAAATAATATGAAATCATTTATTACATTTATTTTACTATTTCAATTAAGACAGTCTCATATCGACTGAGACGTTTTAAAAAAAGATATAGTAAAAGAGTTTAGAGTATTTTATGTGATAAGTATTTCTTCATTCTTAATTAGAGATCTCAAATTTGAATTCTCTTGGATACAGAATCATCTTTGTTTGGGAGCGCTTTAACCACCACAATGTGGAATTTTCCCGCACGAATCCAAATTTAGTCGGCTCTAATATAAATATTGGACGCTAAATCAAAACCAAAAAAATAATAATTTTGCTCATGAATAACTTAAATGGATTGTACGGAATTACTTTTTCTTAAATTTTCTTCTACATTCAATTACTCCCTCTTGTCTAAGTGAATTGTTTGGATTCTTTTTCTTTCATAGTTCAAAATAAGTGAATTGTTCAAAGTTTAAGAAAGTTATTGAGAATTTTCTTTTATATTTACCATTTATTTAATAAAATTCTTAACTACTTTACATTTTATATGAGACTAGTTTGAGATTAATCAAAAGGATAATAATAAAAATACTAATATTTATTCGTATCCTAAAAATATATTTTTTAAGAGGTATGACATATACCCAACAATCACTCTGTTACGTTGTTGATCTCTTTGTTGTCCCACAGTACAGCTCTGTACGCCCTTGGTTTATAATCCATAGCTTCAGAAAAGGTTTTCTCAGAAGCAAAGCCATTGCAATTTGGTGGCCTTCAAGTAAGAGACAAAATTAGATCATGAAAATATATTTGAACGGATCAATAATTCGTTTATTTATGAGAAACTTACATAAATCGATTATCAAATACAACTATTCTTTCAATATTTGTGTATTGACTCTAATGATACTATTGTTTCGTACCATTATGAAAGGAGATCTTGACAAAATATGCACCTCTTCGGTCTTCACGAACGTAAATGTGAAAAATAAAGATGATTTTTTGGAGGTACAAATAATTTTAGATATTTTATAGAACTTTCTAGAGCTCTATAGAGTCTATGTTTAGTATTTGTTGTATTTAAGAAATGTGTAGATGTTCTAGATAATTAGATATTTATAGTAAAGTATAAAAATATCTAGATTCTTGTTACATGGTTAGAAGATAAGGATATCTATATATTTCTTGTAGATGTATCTAGAATAATTTCTAAAAGCATCCCTATACAAGTATAAAGAGGGGTGACATTAAGTATTTGTAATAAACTTAAGAACAACCCAAATCAAAGAGTTGTGTTCCATAACAAAGTTCTCTTATCCAAAATATCCCTTCTCCTTTCTAGCTTTTTATTCTTTAGTTGAATCTAATTCCGATCTTAGTTAACGATCTTAGGTTAGCAAAAGTTTTCTGACTATACTTTTCTTCTGCTATTCTCTACAATAAAGAAATCGAATATTATTCGTAATCAATATGTTATTATGAGGTGCCTATATTTACCGTATTAATTTTCCCAACGAACACATGACTTGTTCAGCTGTATTTGTTCACGCAACAAATACAACCGGCCCTATCCAATGTTCCATATAGACATCTACAGGGTCTCAAATGTAATTTGGCATCTTCTCACATGCAAGGGTAGACCCACCCTTATCGAAGGGATGTCAAGTGAAACGCCTTCGTCAGAAAACTACATTATCTTAGAGGTTAAATTTTGGTTTTATATATATATATAAGTATTGACACCTCTTGACACAAGTTAAATGTTTAGTCTAGTAGTTAAGGCGAGATCGTGTGTTCTAAATTAAACGAGGACACTAGCTACCATTGTCATAAGGAATTTTCTTGAGAAGCGTGAAGGTAAACGTGCTGCAATGTGTCGCCCAATTCTGTTCATTACGATATAAGGATCATATACTATATCTTAAGTTCTTAACTGCTATATGCCAAGTGGAGGCCCATGCTTCTTCTTGACATGGCTGCACAATTGGATAAATTTCTTTTTAGAAAAAAAATAAATTCTACGCTAGGTATTGAAAAAAGAAGAAGGGGATAATTAAAGAGGATAATATAATTCTGTAACGATTCGAATCGTCATTAATTAGGAGAGACGAAAATTCGGGAAAAATCTGGGCCACTGTCCCGCCAGAGCAGGCCAGGTGCCGCTAGGGCGGCGGCGCCACAGCGGGATAAGTCGGCGCAATAGCGGGATAGGCGAGGTAAAACGTAATTTATGAGAAATCCTATTTTCTCCATCTTCCTAAAATATCTAAATAAGTCGTAAAACACCCTAAAAACCTCAGAAAAGCTACTCTAAGCTTGGGAAGGAAGGAGAAGGAGATTTCTAGCGTGAGGATGGGAAAATCTTGAGGATTCTTGGACAAATCCACCGTCGCGAAGCCCGAAAAATCCGAATCGAAGTCCAAACTCCGTGCAACTGCTTGGTGCCCAGGTAGGCTAGGTTTTATGAATTGAGTAGTTTAAATATGTGCTCATCACGTGATATATGCAAATCAATGGTAGGGTTTATGTGTAGACCTTCGCACACCGAGCGAATTCATGGGTAATTACTAGAAATCAAAGTAATTAGGATTATGCCTTGAGAAGGGAAAATCGATGATTTGTTAGGGCTTCTAGAATTGCTATCTTGGATAGAATTGTTTAAAGAATAAGACTATGGAATCATGAATGAAACTAGATTTATGAACATATGCTAGACTACAAATTGGGGTGATTAATTCAGAAATTTTCAGGAATTGTGATTTAAACCCTAGAAAGAAGCCTTAGATGATGAACCAGGGCTAAGCATGACAAATTAGCGTATGATGATAATGTTGCATTGTTGATCACACTTTTCGTGAATGAGATGGTGAATTTTCTTTGACATGAAATCATGACATAAATGTATGATCTTGAGGATATACTTGTGTTTGTGATTGTGATGTGTTGTATGGGATCGGTTGCCACGTTCCGGCATAACTATTGGATCGGTTGCCACATTCCGGCATAACTATGGGATCAGTTGCCACGTTCCGGCATAACTAACTTGGATCGGTTGCCACATTCCGACATAACTATCTGTTTGGGTTTGGGTTCCATGAGAGGGACAATGATGTGATATAAAATGTGAAGTTGTTCGTTGTTCGTTGTTCGTAAATGTTGATAATGTGGTACATGTTCGATATATGCATGGGATTATAATGTTGTTTGACTTGCTTGTGTTGAACTTAGGGGATATAGGTTATGACCGTTAATAATTGATAGTTCTTGGGTTAAGCGAACTTGTTAGATATGGTGGAAGGATAAAGTGTTCAAGGGGCGAGTAATGGATAGTAAGGGTGGATCATGTGTGTAATGGCGAGAAGTAGAGGTAGCGGGTGTGAGGAAATATGCTTAGGTAGATTTCACTTTGGAGAAAAGAGATTGGGTTTAGTGGGAAGAAAGCTTGAATTAATGTACTATGTGACCATGGTTGGTTAGTGTGACGAGGAAGTATTTACTTTATACCTACTATTTCGTCTGGGTTTTGGTTTCTAGTCTTATTTTATTAGTAGCCATGATTGGGGCTATAGTACTGACTATGCATAGGACTACTAAGGTGAAAAGACAGGATGTATTTCGACGAAGTAATGGTATGACGTGAACGGTTAGTTGAAATGTGGTGGTTGTATTTGGGGGAATTTCTCTACGTGTTAGCATGGTTAGGCTATGATCAAGTACGTGGTAGGTAGGTTGATGGAGAAGGATGTTAATAGTCAGAATACTAGTATATATTGAAGTATTTCAAGAGAGGGTAAAGGTGGAGAAACGAGTGGTTTATTTCATGATCTTATTAGTTGATTTCTTATATTATGTGGTAGGTGTCGGGTTGACCGATGATGACTACCAATATGCGTGTTTTGTACTGATACTACTCTTGCTATGTCTTTGGCATAGTCTGGATGCAGGATTGATGACGTTTCATTAGGTGAAGACGAAGATAATCTCCAGCAGCTTTTATCCTTCCTTCCGCATGATGGGAGTTGTGTCCTTTATTTAATTGTCCAGTTGAACTCTTGGTAGCTCTTGTACCTATTAGACTAGATCCATGGGAGTTGTTTAAATTACCTTACAAGTTTAACTAATAGTGTGTCCAATGAGTATTTATAAAAATCATAGTATTATCTTATTTATTTCTGTTTCTTTAAATTTCGCATGTTTTTACTATTGGGATATGAGGGTTCTCCTACTTAGGTGTTAGAGTGGGTGTCGTGACAAATTCGAAACAAACATGTATACTTATTGTCGTTATATATATATATATATATATATATATATCTTTGTGTATATATATATATATATGGTTGCGTTTTTTCTTCACTGGAATTTTCTTCTTTGCGGAGCTTTTCTCATATGGCTTCCACAATTTCTCTTCTTTATGTACACTTGCATCTCATCCTATATGATTATTTTTTATGGAAAAAAGGTTTGATATATTCGTTAACTTGTTATTTAGACCTGATATATTCCGCGTTATGAAAGTGGTTCATATATGTCCCTGATATACGAATGACTCACATATACCCCTGTCCTCTAACGGAAGTAAAAAAATTAATTTTAATTTAATGTTTTAATTATTTATTTTTTAAAAATAATCCATGTAGGTATATTTAATCCTACTCACACATTTTTTTTTGACTTATTTTGTTTCAATGACTAATTTAGATTTATTATTTTGATGGTCAAATTTATTATAGATGACCCATTTTTTTAAAATACAAAAACTAAATTACAATATTGCTGAAAAAATAGTTTTAAATTAAAAATAAAATAAGAATAAGAAACTCAAATAATGATTATCAAACAAGACCAAAAAAAAAAAAAAACAATTTGTGTATGAAAAAAAATTAAAGTATAACTTGAGCTTTGCTAGAATGATCATATACCTACATAATTTCTTAGAAAATTAAAAGTAAAAAATATAAATTTAAAACTATTTTTTTTACTTCTATTAAATGAAGGGTATATGTGAGCTCATTTTTTAATATTAGGGGTATATGTAAGCTGTTTGTATAATGACAAGGATATATATGAGTCACTTTCATAGCGAAGATATATCAATTCTAAATGACAAAGTTAAGGCGTATATCAGACATTTTTTTCCTTATATATAATTGTATGTCGTATACATGTCAATATTCTACTATTATAGAAATGTGAGTTAAAACAGTGTATCAACATGTCAGTTTAATGGTATAAAATTCTTATTTAAGGGTATTTTAGTCTTTTCAGATCTAATGAAACGTGTCCCATCCTAACCGCAGCACTGCAACTCTCTCCCTCATCAGAAGCTTCAAGCGATGGAAGCTGCTTCGCCTCATTCTCTATATTGTGTTTTTTCGCTCTTATTTCTGTCATTAATTTCTCTATATTTGATTTAAAATTTGTCTGTTGTATTTATCCTTCCTCTTTGTTTCAAGGTAAAGAGAGAAACAATATGGACAACAAAATTCACATTTTCAACAAGCGCACGCACACGGACTCGATGACGTGAAGTCTGAAGACTATGTTTGCCGATTTATATACAGTAAGTTCATTGTTACTTTCAGTAATTACTGAGAAAAATTAAGTAAGGACCAACATAAGCATGATGTTATAAATTCATGTCATGGTACAAGTTTTTTTTTCCGATTTTTTATTGTCTGCATATAGACACTGAACTGTATGTTAGTGATATGTGCCTGTAAAATTAGTATTAAAAACTATTGTTGTTGTGTACAAATTGAACTCCGATTCAGTATTAACCAAGGATTCTTTTTTAAAAAAAATACTACTCTTATTTAGGGAATAGAAAGTTAAGATGTACACTGCTGGATTTTCGAACAATGTTGCTCTATATTGTAGCTCTTAAGTTTAATAGTGCATGAATTACTTTTAGAAAACATATGCTTTTGATATATATTATGTATAGAACTTTAATTGGCTAGAGATATGTACCATATATAGTATAATTAATGATTTTGAAAATTTCTGCTGAAATGAAAAAACTCATTTAATGGCAGATACTTTAAACCATCTCAAAGCTATTTGAGATGATTGATTAGACTTGAATACCTATGCCCAAGGACCAATACTTTGTGAATTGCATGAGGACATAATTAAATAAGAGAGAATGGGATCGGAGGGGCCAATATTTAGGAAGATGTGTTCTAGATTTAGTGAATTATTTTTTGAGATGGTTACTTGATGATAACATCTTCCTCCAAATTAAATATAGGAGGAGCAGAAGTAAACGGTATTATCAGACTCGATATTAGAAGAAAGTGAAAGATATGACATATTTCTTTTTTTATATATTTACTACTTCTTAAATCATTGCTTCATGTCTGTCGTTGTATGTAGGATTGTGGAATACTTGCAAGGTTTTAGTCTTTCACTTCATCCCACACAAGCCTAAAGTTTCATGAATTCTAAAGTTCAAACATCAGGACACAGACTTGAAGTTTTAACTCTACAATTCAAATTTCAGGAAACACATGCCTGAAGTTTCAAACTTTCAAGATATATTATTATCTTCGTATTTTATTTTATTTTTTTTCTTTTATTATTATAGATATTTGAGTTCAATTATGTGTTAAGAATGACTTCTAACATTGTGGTTTACATTAAAGACGTAAGAATAAACGCTATTAATCTTGATTACTAGCTAATCATGAATTGCGAGAATAATAATTGATTTGTGAATTATGATAGATTATGTTGTTGGCAGAAAGAAGTATACAATATTTAGATGGCTTGAAGATACTGTAGTGATGCTTAATGTGTATGTTAGTCTTCAAGCTGTTGAAATACATATAATACTTTTAACTATGGAGCTCAAACTTTAAGACATGGAGTTTGAATTTCAAGATCTGAGGTTAAAATTTAAATCTGTCCGGCCACGAAATGATAAAATTTCCTTTTTTGAGATAGGATTGTTACCGGTTCTACAGGAAATTATAAGATATGTGCATTAATATTTCAATCATTACTTTATATTTCAGAGGTACTTTTGATGATATTGTTATGGCTACTAATCACTTCAAGTAAGAGGCAGCACCAATTGCCATATAAATGTGAATAGTCCCCCCGATATATGTATAGAGAATTACGAAAATTTTTAATATGGTTGAGGCCCAACCAACAATAGTTGTTGTATGAGGCTCCATTCAATTTTTGACACTTGGATTTGTGGATCCCATTTTAACACCACACACTCTCTCATCTTATTTTTCCCCAAATTTCCCCCTTTTTCCTCCAAAATATTTTAGCTCCTTGTTCAATATTCCTCTCTTTTTCACAGTTTGTTTTTAATTCTTTGTGCTCTTTATTAATTAGTAACTTGATTAGCTCTTTCTTTTCCATTAATCATTTATGTCCCTCAACTAAATCAATTTAAAAAATTGTCACCTCTCAACCAATTCAACTAAAATATAATTATTCCTCGTAGCCTTAGAAAAAATAATCTTTTAAATTTTTTATTTTACATCTCAAAAAATTGAATCAAATTCCTAGGATACCTTTAAAAGATAAATTTTGAATGAGAAATTCACACACACTTTATATTTGTATTAAGAAGTATTCACTAAATATCGAAAATTGAACTAAATAAAAATTTAGTCAAATTGAATATTTTTTTTACTTCAATTTATTTTCTTTTTATTTTTTTAAAAATTGACATAATCAGTTTTGATTTCAAAGTAAAAATAAATCGAAAAACCACCAAACTGATTATAAAAATATCTTCCTCTTTAAATATATATATATATATATATAGAGTGTGTGTGTATGTTGTGTAAAATTAAATTTTTACTCTTTTTATTTGTAATCTAGTTACCTTTTATAAATTTAATTCTATTTTTTCACTTTCTAGTTTGATTTGTAATTTTATTATGATGACTTTAAAAATTGATTCTATGTTTAAAATCACTTGTTTTTAGTCCTTTAATTATTCATTATTAGAACTGTCATCAATCAGAACTAATTTTTTTTTTTAAAATTATACCGAAAAAATGTTCACCAATGAGAACATACCTATAAGTATTCTAAAATCATTCGTTCTTCGATTTTTTTTAGAAATATTTTGTACTTGGTGTTGCACTTATTATTGAAATTTAAGTTAAAAGTCTAAAAAAAAATCAACCAAAAAAATATATAAATCAAGAAAAGAAGACTATAATTATAATGGAGTTCAATTTTTTAATCATATTAGCAATGACGGGAGAAAAATGTTAAAACTTGAATTGATATTAATTTACATATTTCTATTTGACTTTTGGAAAATAAAAATTTAAGACTATTTAAAAAAGAAGAAGAGGTAAAACACTTATTATGAGGAAAAGGGAGGAATTTGAAAAAATGAAGGTGAGAGAGTGTGTGGTGTTAAAATGGGGTCCACAAATCCGAGTGTCAAAAATTGAATGAAGTTTCACATATGACTGGCAACGGAACCGGGAGGTACCGGTACCGGTTCCGGTCCGTTCCGGTCCGTTACCGGTTCCGGATAGTACCGGTTAGATCCGGAATTGTTCCGGTCCGGGAGGGGTAACGGGACGGAAACCGGGATTTACCGGTCCGTCCCGGTCCGGTTCATTTTTTTTTTTTTT
>NW_006239165.1:206207-213881 GCF_000226075.1 Solanum tuberosum
GGAAGGTGCTTTTAGTGCAGCAAGATTTCAAATTGGAGAGCATAGATATTCATTAGCAGCAGATAGCTTGGAGATTTCCGTACTATTTAGAGATTGGATTAATGGCGAGAGAAGGAGTTATGGTCGTCCACCTCTACCGACCAAATTTGAAAATGACGTTGATGAAATAATGCAAGATTTTAGTGATGACGGCATTGATGCAATGGAAGAACTAGCTAATCAACCAATTCCAGAGCATGTTAGTAGAGAAATGTTAAATGATTTAAAAAAAGATTTCCTTGGTAGCATGAACTATTAAATTTAAATGTCTATTAGTATGAGTATAATAATTCGAGGTCTAATTCAAACAGAACCCTTCCTAGAAGGTGGCTGTGTAGATTAGATTTCTTAATACTGTACTAATATTTTGTAATTCAACTTGTACTATTTAATTAATATTAATAAAAGTATAGGCTATTCGCCTTAATTATTTTTTATTATTGTCTTCAAAAGTTCAAATTTAACTTTTAAAGTGTGAAATTTAAACTTTTATAGTTTTAAAGTTTGAATTTAAATTTTCAAACTTTTAAAATTTAAAGTGTGAAATTTAAATTTTATAGTTTTATAGTTTTAAAGTTTATAATTTAAATTTAAATTTTCAAACTTTTAAGTGTGAAATTTAAACTTTTTATAGTTTTAAAGTTTGAAGTTTTGAACTTTGAATTTAAATTTTCAAACTTTTAAAATTTAAAGTGTGAAATTTAAATTTTATAGTTTTATAGTTTTAAAGTTTATAATTTAAATTTAAATTTTCAAACTTTTAAGTGTGAAATTTAAATTTTTATAGTTTTATAGTTTTAAAGTTTATAATTTAAATTTAAATTTTCAAACTTTTAAGTGTGAAATTTAAATTTTTATAGTTTTATAGTTTTAAAGTTTATAATTTAAATTTAAATTTTCAAACTTTTAAGTGTGAAATTTAAATTTTTATAGTTTTATAGTTTTAAAGTTTATAATTTAAATTTAAATTTTCAAACTTTTAAGTGTGAAATTTAAATTTTTATAGTTTTATAGTTTTAAAGTTTATAATTTAAATTTAAATTTTCAAACTTTTAAGTGTGAAATTTAAATTTTTATAGTTTTATAGTTTTAAAGTTTATAATTTAAATTTAAATTTTCAAACTTTTAAAGGGTGAAATTTAAACTTTTATAGTTTTAAAGTTTGAATTTAAATTTTCAAACTTTTAAAATTTAAAGTGTGAAATTTAAACTTTTATAGTTTTAAAGTTTGAATTTAAATTTTCAAACTTTTAAAGTGTGAAATTTAAACTTTTATAGTTTTAAAGTTTGAATTTAAATTTTCAAACTTTTAAAGGGTGAAATTTAAACTTTTATAGTTTTAAAGTTTGAATTTAAATTTTCAAACTTTTAAATTGTGAAATTTTAACTTTTATACTTTTAAAAGTTTGAAAGTTTGTATTTAAAACTTTAAAAGTATAAATTTTTAAGTGTAATGTTCCTAATTTTTTAATTTTAATAAAAAAATTATAATTTTAACGGTTGGACCCGGTTTCCGGTCCGGTCCGGTCCGGTCCGTTACCGGTCCGGGACGGGAACACGGAATTTTTTCCGGAATTACCGGTTCCGGTCCGTCCCGGTTCCGGTTCGGTTCCGGCCCGTGGTGCCCGGTTCCGTTCCGGTTCCGGAACGTCCCGATCCGATAGTCCCATTACCGGTTCCGTTGCCACCCTTAGTCTCACACAACTATTGTTGGTTGAACCTCAACCATATTAAATTTTTTTGAGAATTACATATACTTTAGCATGCGTGATGCACTCATTGATGTAAAAGTATTATCATTTGCAATTTAATGGATGTACTCTCCAATAATTAGTGGGGTTACGTTGTTCATATGTCATTTGATTTTTCCCTCTTTAATTTCACATCAAAACAAAGTTTCATTGAAAATAGTACTTACAACTTTTATAATATTTGGCCTCTAGTATATATAGACTATATAGTTGGCAGGCATAACACATTACACATGATGATATATATGGATTTACGCATAATATACAGACATATATACTACTAATATACAATAGTTATATGTCATTTTATGTACTTGTGTGTCGTGTGCATGTCATTGTATGTACAGTTAATTATACACATAAAATGATACATAGGACATATAATGAATATACACCAAATATACATTCATTTCCATCTTCAAACCACCACCATAACTACCATTCATTTCATCACATATATAACAAAAAATGCAAAACTCATTTTCATACCCCCAAAAAAAGAGTTCTTGTCAAAGTTAGATCTATCGCAAAATCTGTTTTACCAAAGCTATTCTCCCGTGGAGATTTCATTGGCAAGGTATGAGCGGTAGAAGAAGTAACACATCGAACAAAGTTTGTTTTAACTATTTTTACAAGGCTTCTCATGGTTTAAGTTTAGGTTAATATATTTAACCCAATCAAAAAATCTGTTTTACCAAAGCTATTCTCCCGTGGAGATTTCATTGGCAAGGTATGAGCGGTAGAAGAAGTAACACATCGAACAAAGTTTGTTTTAACTATTTTTACAAGGCTTCTCATGGTTTAAGTTTGGGTTAATATATTTAACCCAATCAACACAACTTTTAAACAAACTGAATTTAAACATGTCAAGATGTGATGAATTAATAAATAATTTTTTTATTCGGTATACCCATCCATCAAAATAATCGCCCCTCTTTTGGTATATTAATGTATATATACAAATTTTATACAGAATTAGTGCACATTTTTTTAATATTTAACTAGCCGCTATAATTACTTTGACAGAAAGACCAAATATATCAAAAGCAAGGGTGAATTACTAACTTGCCCAAATATCAGTAGGTTTGATGAGTCATGTTTTTATAAGCTATTTTTTCGCACAATAAATAAGAAAGGGAAAAGAGGATAATCCAAAATGAAGTCACACTGATTATATGAAGGAACACCTTGTAAAAAGTCATTTTCGAGAAAAAAGAGAACAAAGTCCCACAAACAAAGTTAGGAAAAATCATGTTACAAAAAAAAAACTAGAACAAGTAGTGAGTTTGCATTGATGCATAAGATTTTATTATTCGATTTATACATGCTCCACGTGATTAAAAAAAAGTTAGAGAAGGCAAATATTTATGGCGATTAGATTAAATTTGAGTGACCAAGCAGGTCAAATCAATAGACATGTCATGATTTAATTGGTCCAAAATTTCTTTGAATCAAAATTAATTGAATATATAGATATAAATATTCCCCTCTAACATGACAACCTCTCCTCATTTTTTATGTTGTTTTTTTTTTTTGAAAAAATAAATGTGAAAGCTAATATAATTTGTTAAAAAAAAATATAATAGTTTAAGTTTTTGAAATTTCATTATACCCAATCTTCAAATTTGATTTGAACATTTGAATTCGGCTTGCATCTTGACCTGTTTGATTACATTTTCCATTCAAATGGATCATTTTTCGGGTTCAATCTATTGGATCAAGTTAATAAACTTGAAATAACTCAAACTCATTTAAACTTACTTATGATACTTTTAACTTAATACTACAGTACATATTAGATTGCACGCAGTAATAGTTGGAAATTTATTAAATAAATAAATAAGAGATTGAAGCTAGCGATATATGATCCATGAAGAGAAATTAAAATAGTATAGATATTAATAAGAAGAAACAAAAACGTAACTTTATTATAAACTTAATTCTACCTAACAAATTAAAATACGTTGCAGATAATCCTCTTGACCACCTCAAACTCTTCCTCAAAATAAATGACAAAAAGAAAACAGAGTTGATCTCTGTATGGGACATATCTTTTTTTTTTTAATTTTTTTTTTGTTGGTAAAATTAGGGTAAGCTAGAGTTTATTTCGAAACAAAAACAAATAAAAAAATAAATAAAATGAAACATATATTTTTTATATACGAAGATCTAGCACGGACGTCCTGCGGTGCAAGAAAGTGATCCTGCAAACTTTGTAAGAATTCCAACTTTGTATGATGGCTCTGCTGGTATCAAATTTAAATTCTTTAATTTTCTTAGTGCATCTTGATCACCAGATGTTCTAAAAAAAGCACCATTTTGCATATCGTCATCTATGGATAGCCAAGTCCAATTCTTCCATTCTGATTCTTCTGCTTTTTCCCTATGTGTCACTTCTTTAATCAAAAGACTCGCTTGTGCGATAAAACGATTACCTTGACTAATAATTGTTGCTCCACTGTTTCCACCAATAGCGTACCTATTTTTTTTTAAAAAGAAAAAAGAAATAGTTTTAGTTGATATGACTAGCTAGACTTTTTGAATTTGTATGGTAAAATACACTAAAACGTTACCTCATCCAATGGGTGTAATCATTGTTGACAATATGGAAGAATCCGAATCTGACCCTAGGCATCCTTTGATCTAATCTTTTACCGAAATGGTTATAGGCCAAGGTAATTTGCATTTTCTTGTCTTCGACGTGATTATCATTAGCACCAAACAACATTGCTTTATCGTGATCGGTGAAATGACAGTTGGAGATGGTGATACCGGTTGATCCTTGGACGGCATCAATGAGCCCATCCGTGGCGCGTGACATGGATACGTGGTCAATCCAGACATCGGTTGCCGCGAAGAGACTGATGCCATCACCTTCATCCTCACTTCTTATGCCAACATGGTCTACTGAATCCCTGATCATACCCCCAGGAGTTATTCCAATGTTGTGAACGTGAAGATTAGTGATTATAATGTTGTTCACACTTTGCATCTTAAGTCCAGCTCCTTTTTCGATATGAATGTTGAATCCACGCCCATCGATTGTTTTGTGGCTTTGCATCAGTAGTTCCCTCTTTAGCTTAATATGCATATGTCTTTCGAATATGATCCACAAGGGTTCCTTTTGGATCACCGCGTGCCTAAGGGTACCTATTACAATCAAAATCAAAATAATGTGAGTCCATGTCACTCATATATGTTATACAAACTATTTAATACATGCATATATATACCAGGTGTAGGATTCTCAACGTCCTTGTCAGAATTATCTGTGACAACGTAAACACGTCCACCTTTACCACCAATGGCCTTGCTGCCGAAGCCCATTGCACAATCAGCATATTTTTCGCGATGATCAGCCCAATGAGGGTCGCATCTCCAGCATTTGTCAATAAGATTAGTGGCCATACATGGTCCTTTGTATTTTTTGGCCAAGTGCCTTCTTGTGCTGTTGTCTGCTGCAACTGTTGCCCCTACAGTCAAACAAGTTACCAACAACACAACAAGAGCCACATTGGTTCTTGTTTTCGACATTTCCATTTTTTATTTTAATTTTCTCCCTTTTTTCTTTTTTTTTTTTGGGGGAAGTTATTAGAGTTTGGCCTTGGTAATGTTCGTAGGGCTGATGACTGATCTTCGTAGACCAAACTCAAGATGTTCCCTATAACATTATGATTTATTATTATTCACGATTTGCTTATATTAACAAAGGGTGCTTTAAATACTGATTTTTCTGACCATTTGGCTTCGTAGCTTGAAATAAGGAAACGACAATTAAGGTGGATCATTTATCAAATTTGTGGATTAGTAGAGAGCTAGTGATGTGTCTTTAAGACAAGTGTTAGAAAGGAAACTACTAAAAATAGAAAATATATATACGCCTAGTGAAATGAACAGAAACAAGAAAAAAGTGTTATGGTATTGACTATTGACTGATTCTAAAATCTAAATTATTGAGTTTTTATTCCAATAAACAAAATCAAGTCATGAGTTAAATTATCCTTCTAATTTCATTTACTTTTAAGTAATAATCACCACAATTACGACTTTTTAGTAATTCATTATTACTATCACACGTTAAGGGAGGAACATTTGATAGTCCAAGTGTTGGACGGTTGGTCTGTTATTTTTAAAAAACTATATACCATCAGAAATTGAATTTGATCCGGACCAGTTTTCGGTCCGGACTGATCCCGCACGGGTTAATTTGGCCACCCGGTGGCCCGGGACAAGTCCAACGTGGTAAGCCACATCATCACCCTTTACCCGAGTACCCCGACTGACTCTATCCAATGGTAATACTTAATATTTTCAGCTTTTAACTTTCTTGTATCGAATATCTTCATATTTAAGCCTTTAGGGGTTGTTCGTGATAAGATATATGCGTCCACTAACAGTCAATGGACCAGGTCCCTTGACACAGTAAGAACAATAATGCAAGCACAAGCAGTAAGTAAAGCAACACAAGCACTTTACGTGGAAACCCCCTTGCTTAAGGGCGGTGAAAATCACAACATGTCCTCACAGACTTTTCATCCCAAACTCTATTTCTTTCAAATAGAGCAACAATTCAGATTACAACTGCTTGCAACCTAGGAATTACCTCTAAATCCCTTCCCCCTCAATGTAGCAACCCTACTACGTACAAAGAGAGCAACTAAGCAATAACTCTATTGCCCACTAAGCTACCCAAACCTAGATAACTTAGACTTTACTAAGCAACCCACGGTTGCCCACTAAACCACCTACTTCTAGATGACTTAGAATTTTGACTAAGCAGCAACAATGCTACCACTAAACCAGCTAACTTTAGTTGACTTAGACTTTTGATTGAAACAAACAAATTATCTAATTTCTTAATAGCTCAGGAATAGATTTACAACATAAGCACGGAAGTAAAAACCTAAGACAACTAAGACACCAACAGCTCTATCAAGTCCCTATTTCTCTTGAGGAAAATACTTCTGGTTTTGTTCTTGAGAATTTTCAGGATGCAAAAACTAAGGTTGTGTCTATTGAAGGTTGACCTTATTGAGAATAGACACAACCTTCAAGGCCATGCTATTGGCCGAGGTTTCTGCCAAGCTTGGAGACCGTGCACCAACCTCACCAAATTAAACTTGTGTACTTTTTTCAGTTGTCAATTGTACGAATAGTGGTGCAAAGGATCAGGTCCCCTTACAAGGTCCCTATGTTTGTCAAATCATCAAAACTGCAAATAACAGGAGTTCAGAGCCAAAAGGGCAAAAAAAATTGTCAAAATTCCAAAAGGGCACATCAAATTTTTTTAAAACCAAAAAGGCAAAATCGCTTCTGACGAAGCAATTTTTCTCTGACACAATGACGAAAAATCGCTGCCCTAGCAGCGATTTTGTCTAAAAGTTTTTTTTCTTTTTTTTTTATTATTAAAAATTACTGCTAGGAGGAACAATTTTGTAAAAAAAAATAAAATTTATTAAAAATCTTTAGCAGCGATTTTCTCAAAAAAAAAATCTTTTTTTCTTCAAAATCGCTGCTATAGATTTTCTCAAAAAAAAAATCTTTTTTTCTTCAAAATCGCTGCTATAGATTTTCTCAAAAAAAAATCTTTTTTTCTTCAAAATAGCAGCAATTTTGGTTAAGAATTTTTTTAAAAAAAAGTTTTTTTAAAAAAATTAATATTCTTTTATTATTATTTATGATATATAATTCAATTTTCCTCATGCTTCAACAATTTTATTGAGTATACTGTCCGCCTTGTTTATCATTTTTATATTATTAATAATTAACAATAGGCATGAATATAATAGCATTAGGTATGAAAAACGCTGCCCCTGCAAGCGATGTGTAAGGAAAAAAAAAGTTCTAACTGGCAGCGATTTTTAATGAAAAAAAAAAAAAAAAA
>NW_006239165.1:222625-241066 GCF_000226075.1 Solanum tuberosum
TATATATATATATATATTTATTTATTTTTACAAAATCGCAGCCATTTTTCATTATTGTGTCAGAGGAAAATCGCTTCGTCAAGAACGATTTTTCCCTTTTGATTTAAAAAAAAATTGATGTGCCCTTTTAGCTCTGGACTCCAAATAATAGTTCGGAATGGAAAATGGGATAGTGATAAAAGTGACCACTGAAAATGGTTAATTTGTTGTAGTTTTAGGCATATTTTCAATGTACTTGTATAAATAGCTGCACACTGCAGGAATAAAGAGTCATCAGAAAATTTTCCCAATCTCTTGTCTCTTTCATTTGTTTAATCATTCAGTCTTTTCTTTATTCAAATTTTTACGAGGATTATTTGACAGGACCATTAGGTTCGAAGAGTACTCATGTTAATAGAAAAACAAATTAAAAATTAAGCGCTTCAACTTTAACTTTGGATTGGTGTGTTCAGCAAAAAAAAAAAAAACTTTAGATTCGTGTGTCTAAAGTTTTAATAATTTCAGGTATATGGATTTGAAGTTGGGCTTGTCAACGTCCAACTTCAACCATGTATATATGAAATTGTCATATTGATGCAGTCCAAACCTTTTGATTATTTAAACCCAAAGTTAGGTTTGGCGGTCCACAAATTTAAAAATATGTATACCTGATCCAATTTATTCACTATATACTCGACAAATCAATTCATTCATGATATGTGAAAGCTCAATAGAATTTATAATAATTCCGTTTTTAATACTTGGATTTTATCATTTATAGAGCTAATAAAAAATTTTAACATTATTAATATGTAAAAATTGAAGGCACGCACAATGTCACAAGCAAAGCTACTGAGTATAGAACAAACTGGTAGATTAAATTGAAAAAAAGGATTTCTTTTCCATAATCGAAACATTGTATACAAAACTAATAAAACTCAAAATTGTGAGGGTCTCGATTATGTACAAGTACAAAAATATAAAAAAATAATTAGAACAACAAGAAGATTATATATGATCCCATGGGGTTGAGTGTAAGAAATTTATTTTTTGTATAATGTTTTCTAACAAGCCTTTCCCACCTTGCAATTAAGTGCCCCTGCAAACCTTGTCATCCATGTGACTTGATCTGCTGGTGCAGCTGCAATGCCATCGTAAAGATTTTGATGTTTCTTTGACCAATCAGGATCACCAGCTTGAACAAAGTATGCTCCATTCATGTATAAATCTCCCTCTGATCTCCATGTCCACTGCATCCATACTGATTCTGGGGAGTACTCCCTCTTTGTAATCTGGTTTATGTACATTCAACAAAAATTACTAGGTGTTTCGATTATATATGGTGTTAGTTCAAATGGCTACCAAGAGATTCTCTATTCCTAGACCTGATTGAAATCTTTTGATTTATAAATGTAGGATCATTTCACACCGACTTATTAGTGGTATGGACCAAAAGTTTGAAAATGAACAAGCAAAAGAAAGGGGGAAAGTGTACCTGCTTCTTGAAGATATCAGGAGGAGCGATGAAACGATTACCCTGGCTAATGATGGTGGGATTTTTACTACCACCAATAGCATACATATTCCAATGAGTATAATCATTATTGACAACATGAATGTATCCCCATCTGCACCTAGGCATCCTCTGTACCAATCTCTTTCCAAAATGATTGAATGCTAGTGTAATTTGCATTTTTTGATCAATTGAAGAACTATCACTTGCACCAAACAACATAACTTCATTATGATCAGTGTAATGGCCATTAGAAATGGTGATACCAGTGGATCCCTCCACAGCATCAATGATCCCATCGTAACAATTCTCCATCGACATATGATCGATCCAAATATTAGACGAACCAAATATTGAAATACCATCTCCGTCACTCTTTGTTCGGAAACCAATGTGGTCCACTGCATCTCTAACCATGCCACCATTCCCTTCAACTATATCGTGAATGTGTAATCCATGGATGATCACGTTTTTCGTGTACTGAATCATAATACCTGTACAGACATATAAATATAAATAAGTGGGAAAAAAATGTGATTGATCTTTATTAGTTGTGTTTTTAAATGAGATGGTCAGACAAGTCAACAAGTACGTACTAGCACCACCAGTAATGTGAACAGTAGCACCACGACCATCGATAGTTTTGTCACCCTGCATGATAAGTTCCTGGTGAAGCTTGATCTTCATGTTTCTGTCAAAAATGATCCACAATGGCTCCTTTTGGATAACAGCATGACGGAGGGTTCCGGGTTTTGGAGTGGTATAATCATCTGATGAGTCTGAGACGACGTAATATTTGCCGTCCCTCCCGCCTGTGGTCTTGTACCCAAAGCCCATAGAACATTCTACTAGCTTCTTCCTGTTGTCAGCCCAATTTGGGTCACATCTCCAGCACTTATCAATTGGATTTGTGACCGTGCAAGGCCCTTCGTATTTTTTGGTTCCTAGCTCCCTTCTTGTTTCATTCTTGGATACAACTGCACTTAATTCCTTCACAGAACTGCATAAACAGAACAAATCATAGCAACATAACGAATTAACGATAAGAAAATGGACCTTGGGGCTAACTCAACCATAAAAACTAACAAAATGTTAGAAAAAGCACAAGCAAGAGAGAGAGGGAATTAAATTGACATACTCGCGAGTTTTCTGGTTAAATGCTAATGTGATATTGGCAGGTTCGCTCTCATACGTTTGGATAGTGAACTTCATGGCTTCCTCGGCTCTCCTCCTCCACACTTCATCAAAATCTCCAATATGAGCATTGAAGGCAGGAATTATTGCACCAAATACAAAAAATAGAACAAAGAGGGAATGCGTCATTTTAGGTTGATTGTTCATTATTTTTAATTTTTTGTTTATTGGTGGTTTGGGCAGGGTCGAACTACTGGCTCATTAAGGTCTGGACCCTCCAACCACAATTTTATTTTTTTAAAATTTTAGTGAAGACTCTGTCTTAACAGAGAAAAGATTAAAGTTTATCTTTGGATGCTGCTAAAATGTGGCTTATATAGTAGTATTTGTCTTAATGTTTGACGTAGAATTATCGCAAGATGCGCATAACCATTATTTAGTGAAGTGAACCATTAACAATAGTTTCCTTACTTAACTCTGGTCCAAAGATGTTATAACACAATGATGTTGACCAAATACTTGGAAATTTGAATTAATTTTTTACTAATTAATGTATTACTAAGGGGTGTGATTGAATCTTTATTTTTCTTTTCATGTGTGACTACTAAAAATGGGTCGAAAATTGAAGGTCAAAACTAACGAATGACTTAGATATTTTTAACTATAGACTATGTCAGAAAATGATTGGCTGGTTTAAGGAAATAAAAAACTAAGGATATGGGTCGATTATCTTGAATTTATAAATATCAATTGAAAAATTGGTATAAAAATATAAAAAAATCATAGGGACTCTCTGTTTTTTTTTAGAAAATATATATTAAAGAAATGTAGCAACTTGGAATCAATCCAATGTATTTTTACCATGACATTGAACAATTTACCACTAAATTACTTATGCTCTTTGATGAAACACTTCCGATGTTTTTATTTATACTTTTTAATTGTAATTTTCTACTTCAATAATCGACTAATATCTTATTTTATAATAGATGTTTTGGCATAACAAGTGCAACAGTTCATAAATGATACATTGAAGGAAGGGTGTACAATATGTTGAAGGTTGGCCAAAGTTAATTTATTGTATAATAGATGTTTGGCCTAAGTTCATAAACACTCTCTCTGCGAAATATTGTTCCAAAACAATGGAAAAGTGACCATTTTCTTCACATATTTTTCCTTTATCATAGTAGTCCTCCACTGAGGCATCCATGTGATGTGAGTTGTGACAAAAAAAAAGTCATTATAATTTTAAACATAATACATAAACATGACCTTTAATTTGGTTTCAACGAACAACTCTGTCCTCCAATTTTGAGTGTGCACAATAGACACTTAAACTTGTATAAAATTGAACAAGTAGACACACGTGTCCTACATGACATAATACACGTAGGACGTCATGTAGGACACAAAATTGTCATGTGGGTGTCATGTAGGACGAATGTGTCTATTTACTCAATTTTATACAAATGTAAGTGTCTACTTATGCATACCAAAGTTAAAGGTCATAATTGCCAATTGAAGCCAAGTTAATGGTCATGTTTAATGTAAGCATAATATATAAATATGCCCTGTAACTTGGTCTTATTTCACATTCATACCCTCCAACTTTGGGTGTGCACAAATAGACACTTAAACTTGTATAAAGTTGAACAAGTAGACACATGAGTCCTATGTGGCATAATACACATAGGACATCACGTAGGACGCAAATTCCCATGTAGGATGCCACATAGGATGTGTATGTTTATTTGTTCAATTTTATACAAGTTTAAGTGTCTACTTGTGCACACTCAAAGTTGGAGGACATAAATATAAAATGAAGCAAAGTTAAAGGGCATATTTATGTATTATTAATGTATTATGCCATTTTAGACGCCAACAATAATTCAGTAAATAAGGTAAGGAATTTTCAGAATTTTAACTGAGAATTTTAATTCCAAAAAGTATTAGTCAATATACTAATGGAAGGATTTTTGTAACTTAGCTACTCTCAGATGTTGATCAATTTGATTTGCTAAAATTTAATGCATAAATTAAGCACAAACAGACTGCAGTAGACAATATCAAGTAGTAGTACATAATTTTGGTCAAAATTATTTGCTTGGTCTAGACTAATAACAAAAATAGACTTTATTCTCTCCTTTATGCTGTATTTTTTAAAAAACACTTTCTCGGTGTATTTTTTAAAAAACACTTTCTCGGTGGACAATCCAGCTTTTCGTATCTTTATTAACTTATTCGATACTAGATGAAATAAATTTAAAAATAACAAAAAAATTGGAAAAAAAGTACCCACCACCCAATCGAGTGTATGGAAATCTTAGGATTATTTTGCATATATATCATATTCTTGTCTTGCTTATTATTTATTCTCCGTTTTAATTTGTTTGATCTATTTTGATTTGATACAAATTTAAAAAGTATTTTAAGAAAAAATCTTGTGATCTTAAATTTAAAGTATGCCAAATGTATCCAAATGCATTTTAATCTTGTGATCTTAAATATATAACGTGAAAATTTGAAATTAAAAAGATAAAGAAATATTCGTGTTGAAACATACTAAAAAAAAGTATGCCATACAAATTAAAATAAATAGAGTAATCTATTAAAATATTCCATCACATATTATTTACTATAAAATTAGAGATTTTATAAGATCAAAATTTGCTACATTTCATCTAACTTGTTAACTACATTCGTACCTTTATAAAACACTATAAAATGTCGAACAAGATTTATAATTAAAAAAGTAGAAGTTATAATTAAAAAGATCTAAAGCAAACTTCAAATTTAATGAATTTTAATTGCAGCAGACATTATATGGAAAAATTAAATTGTTGATATTTCATCAAAAAAACCGTCCTCATACGTTCTGAGTTGGCATCTCGATGTAGAAAATCGACGGTCCTAAGCGTGGTACATCCCTTTGCAAGCCACAAATCTACGGTCAAGATCACCCTTCGTAATAGCACACCGTTCAAAAAGAGACCAAAAAATTAGGGCATTGCAGCATTTATATACACAAAAAAAAACACTGCTGCTCTACAACTACTAGAGCTTCCTTTCATTCTCTTCTTCTTCTTCTTACTCCGAATTTGAGCTTCAACCATGGGGAAGGGTCCTGGACTTTACACTGAAATCGGAAAGAAGGCTAGAGGTACTGCTCTCTCTCTCTTTGTATTTTCTGTTGATTTCTCACGATTAAACAGCTACATGTGTGTATTTTATGATAATGTAAATGTGCAAATGATTGTGTTTTGTGTTATTAATTTAGAGTTTTTTTGTTTATGAGATAAAATGCAGTGTTGATTTGGTTTTTGTGTTTTTGACTGTTTCCGTTGTTAATTTTTTGTGTTTAATTCAATAATCAGATCTGTTGTACAAGGACTACCAGAGTGATCACAAGTTCTCTATCACCACCTACTCTCCCACCGGAGTTGTGAGTTTCTCCTCTAATTTCATGCCGATCTGTTTATTTTTGCTGATTTAACTCCTTTGATTTATACTGTTATTTATACATGTTTGTGTATTCTGTAATTCATCGAATGTGGCCGTTCATTTGTAACTATTGCACGAATAGTAATCTCATACCTTTAATAATTAACTTCATTTAATTATTCCATTTCAACTTCATAAACATAAATTTGAAAATTTGACTCGTAAGTCATTAACATCTCGTGTTTGGCCTGGGACGAAGGTGGTACTACTAGTATGTTGTATCTACACTTGGACATTAGATTTGTGGATGGTTTAATGCATATAGAAGTCGTCACAGTTGGTTCCATTGGTATAGTTGTTAGGAACACAACTTATGATGCATTTACCTGTTTTATATGCTTGTGCAGCTTTTAGATTGGGGATTTAAGTGGAGAAGGGTAGAGGGGCGGGTCCATTATCCACCGAGTTTAGAAGGTTGTGATTGGTCCAAAGGGCGGGTCACAGACGGATTTCTCGGTTATCAAAAAAAAAAAGATTGGGGATTTAACCTAATTTTTATGGATTGACAGAAAGTTAATAATGACAATTATTTGCTTCAGGCTGATTGCTATCTTTACTATTTTTGTAATAGCACAAGTCTTTTTGATTTCTTAGTGTACTGCCCTGTAATTACTTATATAAATTTCTGCTGCAGTGTTTCTTATTGACTGGCTGTTAGAATTGTTTTGTAAGATAATCTTCCATGTCCTTCTGCAGGTTATTACTTCATCAGGATCGAAGAAAGGTGATCTGTTTTTGGCTGATGTTAACACTCAGCTGAAGAACAAGAATGTTACAACAGACATTAAAGTAGACACAAACTCCAATGTGAGTACTGCAATATGCTCTTTTATCATTTTTGTAATTTCACCCACTTATGCATACGATATTCTCCTAGTTTTTCTTCTTTGCATTTTAAATTTTGCCTTTATTTTGTTTGTCAACTTCTTGGACACTGGGAAGCTTGCCCCTTGAGACTGGGTCCTTTGTTTTGAATTGCCCTTTTCCTTTCCAAAGTGGAATTCCTTCTTGCCTTCAACTGTGCCAAACTCCACTTCTGCTGTTGCCAGAGGTGGAATGATTCATTCAACCTTGGTATTGGTAACCAAAAAATTGGGCTCTAGCAGTTTGGACGTTAGGTTCACTGACCAGAGTATATGCAGAACAGTATTTGATAAATTGTATATTAGCTTTCATATACTGTTTCATTCTTCATTCTTCACTGGTTAGATGTATTATTTAAGCATAATATATTTGTATTTTTCTTCTTGCGATATGCATTATAACAAAGTAGTTAATCTGACTCAATGGTGTATTTATGCTAGCTTTTCACCACCATTACCGTTGATGAAGCTGCTCCTGGGTTGAAGACAATTTTAAGCTTCAGAGTTCCTGACCAAAGGTCTGGAAAGGTAAATAGCAATATCTATGGCATCAAATGTGTCTATTAGAAGAAGAAAATGTCAAATTGTGTACTACTTGTGCTTGTTCTAATTTTGTATTGGTCTTGACAGTTGGAAGTTCAATATCTACATGACTATGCTGGGATATGCACTAGCGTAGGGTTGACAGCAAACCCTATTGTTAACTTTTCTGGTGTAGTGGGTACCAACATTATTGCTCTTGGAACTGATGTATCCTTTGACACCAAGACTGGAGATTTCACCAAATGCAATGCTGGTTTGAGCTTCACAAATGCCGACCTTGTTGCTTCTTTGAATCTGTGAGTGGTGTACCTTACTTTAGCATGTGTTCACTTGAAATTCAACATGTTTTATATATCAAGTTAGGCATTCAAGTTGTATGTTAGTTTTTTGATGTGCATGCTCTATGACAACTCAGGAATAACAAGGGAGACAATCTGACTGCATCATACTACCACACAGTGAGCCCTCTTACAAGTACCGCTGTTGGGGCTGAGGTGAATCACAGCTTCTCCACCAATGAGAACATCATTACCGTGGGTACTCAGCACCGATTGGATCCTTTGACCAGTGTGAAGGCAAGGATTAACAACTTTGGCAAGGCCAGTGCTCTGCTTCAACATGAGTGGCGTCCAAAGTCCCTTTTCACAGTTTCAGGAGAAGTGGACACTAAATCTGTTGACAAGGGTGCCAAGTTTGGACTTGCTTTGGCTCTCAAGCCATAGGTTTTTCATCTTTAATCCATAGACATGAGGCATTACTGCAATTTGAAGACTTGTTCTGTAGTGTTTTTTGCACTGTAAAAATAAATTTAGGTGGTTGCTTGAACCTATGCATCCTTGTTCTAAGTTCGTACATTCTTATTCGCCCTTTTTGAAAATGATGGGTGGTGCCCTATATTGATTCTATGACCTTGAGAGGTCAAGCTTGAGATTTTGTCATAATCAACAGCCAATTTTTGAGTACTTTGGTCCATGTTTACAGCTCAGAAACTGTTGAGACTCTTTCATATAATGGCCTGGTCAGTCAGATAAATCTCATACAATGCTATGCTGTTCTGGATTCTGCTGAGCAATTGATGTTTACAATTCACAAGAAGATGAGGCAATACCTCAGCAAAAAATGTGTTCTATTGTTTTCTCTGGGTGCCTTTCTAGGCGTTGCAGTTTTGTTTCATTGTGTCATTCGTGTATAGTGAAAACTGAATGGCATTAGGAGCTTGCATGTATATTATAGCCAAAGAGGTGCAAGTTTGTAGCTTACACAAGATTCTCACAAAAGTGAAAAAAAACTTTTCTGGCATGTGGTAATATGTCAATGAAACAATACATTGAACCGACTATAAGACAACAAACATTCGACTTAAATAGTTGCATGTAATTACATTAGCAACACACATGTATGTAGAGAACAATAATGACCATCATAATCGAATCAAGAAATATTACTTACAAAACAGAACCACACGAGACACTGTGAAACACATTTATAAAAGATTTTGTTGCTCCACAGCTGAACCCTGGAGTAATCCTTGTCGAATCTGCCCTGCAATGTCACTCACAGCACCAGGTCCATGTGGGATAAAGACTGCTGAGGATTTGGAGCTGGCACCAATTTCCTTCATGGTGTCAAAATACTGAGTTATGAGGACCATGTCCAAGACGTCCTTGGCAGTAGTTCCAGGTACATTAACTGAAAATCCAAGAACACTGTCCCTTAAACCATCAACAATGGCCTGGCGTTGTCTAGCAATCCCTAGTCCTGCCAGGTACTTAGCTTCAGCATCACCTTCAGCTCGTTTAATCTGGACAATTTTTTCAGCTTCTGCTTTCTCATTGGCGGCTACTCTCAACCTTGCAGCTGACAGAGTTGGATGTAAACCAACAGTTAGGTTAAAGCTTTAAGAATTACTTGTGACCAGCTAGAGTCTGGATAAATTGAAACGACTTGCTGGACAGAGTCCAATGTAGCAACAGAATCTAGCTATAATGGAATTTAGTCTCCTAACAAGGAAATCTTTTCTTGAGAACCACAAGAGAAGGCCTTTTTTGAAAATAGAATCATGATGCTCTTTAGGGGCTACTGAAACCTATGAGGTGGGGTCATACGAATAACGAAAGACTAAGCTTGCTCATGCTCTCATGTTTCACATGAGAATATGAGCAAACTTGAGATATACATAAGCTAAGTATTTGATTCTCCCAAAGGAAAAAGACAGCCATGGTTTATCAGCTATCTTTGTAGGTTCACAGACCTGATCACACCTAATTTTATCAGTAAGTCATTTATAAATCACCAGAGAACTTTCCCATGTGATGAATTACTACTATTAGATAGAGGGAAATGAGGTATTGCCTGCATTGGACTAGCTAAAGAGAGGTTATACATGATACCTGCATTGATTTCATTCATAGCTCGCTTAACGTGTTCATCTGGCTCTATATCAACTATGAGTGTCTGAACAATCTCATACCCGTAAGCAGACATTGCCTACATATCATACAAAGGAAGATGAGTACAATAATCATCATTGCTTGTCACTTGTATAGCACCGTAAATGATGGGAATGAATTACCTTTTCAAGTTCATCCTCCACTGCTTTTGCAATTTGATTCTTCTGCTCAAAGACATCATCCAGATTTAGCTTTGGAACACTCGCCCTGATTACTGTACAGTCATGAGAGAGGCCATCATTATTTGGGAGGAAATAATAAGTTCAAAAAAAGAACGTCAAACATTGTGCTCATGCAATTGCAGTATGCAGAAACTTTAGATACAACCATTTTTTATGTTGCGTCATGAGAAAAAAAGAATCTAAGAGATTTGTATATTCATACCATCAAACACATAGGCTTGGATCTGGGATCGAGTATTACTAAGCTTGTAAAAAGCATCAGTAGCTTTATCAGCCAGAGCACGATATTGTATAGAAGCAACAACAGTTACAAATACATTATCCTGCACGACAAATGAAATGTTTTACCAGTTAAATCATGACAAAGGAAAAGGTCGTGCTGTAGATTACTGTCATTGAGCACAGTGAGATATCCCCTATTAGAATATCATGATTTATTATGGTGGTTTACATGATGTCCTTTCATTTGATTGAAAATCAGAACGTAGATGTTCACAAGGACAAACAAACGTGTGCTACAAGTACAGTTTAGCAAGAACTATTTTCGATTCTGTGGCCATATCAATTATCTGGACATAATCTACTGAAATCCAAGTTAAATGAATTAGTTGGTTGTGCTCTTGAATACCTCTTAACGCCAGTAAACATGATGCAGGAGAAAGATATGACAAGACAAGCACAAGGCTTTTTATAGTAGTAAAACCCTCCATCCTTCAACCACTAGGTTGCAGGGTTCAAAGGCCGAAACAAGGAAATAATCAAGACAAGACAAATTTATAACATAACATCATCTTTGCACTAATAGTTTCAATAATCTGTTACCTTTTGTTTTGTTAGGGTAAATTTCAGCCCCCTCCCAGTCTCCCACACACACACAATCATCTACCTAAGAGCCAACAATGGCCTTTCCCAACTTTGTTCACTTGGTGACTTGAACTTTCAACCACACAGTTTAACAGTATTTTCCATCATGTTGTAATATGAACTAATCATCCACAAGAATTACGGGAAAAATGTTGATTCAAGCATATGCTATTATGAGTTGAACATCTAACCCATTATATTTTTCAAGTAATGAGTTCATATCTACTATTTGTTGCAATTTTGATGAATTTTTTCACATAAATTTACACTTTCACATTAAAACTAGTGGTTCATATGAACCCAGTAACTAAGAGTTGCATCGACCCCTGGGTTGCAGAGTGGAGAACTTCCTCACCATTTTATGATACTGAGCTAATGAAACGTCGTAGATCTAGTTGGAAAAAACAACTAGCAGTCAAAACAAGCTAACACCTTTGATAATAAAACTCCATCCACATCGAGTGTTTACAGCAAATCACATTAATTTACGCACCTTTGACTTGGTTTCACATCGTACATCAAGCTGTTGCAGCCTTAAAGTTAGGTAACCAGCTACCTGGCTCCCTATACACCATGGCAAGAAATGACATCCAGGCTCAAGCACATCATCAAACTTGCCAAATCTCTCCTTAATAGCTACTGTGGATTGGTCAACTTGTACACAGCAGAACAGATTCCCCATTGTCTCTGTTCCCCCAACAATTCCAACACAACAGGTAAAAATTCAAGATTTTAAAACACAAAGAAATAAAAGAGTAATATTTCCTTTTTAACAATAAAAGAATAACCAATTATCCTATGCCACATACAAGCAGCAGTGTATAGGTTCATATAGTATCTTGAACTAATTATAAGAATCAAAAACCAAGAATCAAAAGGGGCAAGTTTTTCCTTTCTACTTTTTAAGGTACCCACAAATTACAAAAGTTATGCTAACATATGGCACCAAACTTAATTGGGTATTATTGAATAAGGTAATTTTTTCAAGAATGGAAGATCGAATTTCCAAGATTATTAGGATGAGACATACCTTTGATTGTTATTTTGCAGAGATCAGCGGAGAGAGACACGAGGTGGGGTGTTGGAGGTTGGGGTGCGAGGTTAAATGAGACCTCGAGGTTAAATATGGGTTGATGTGCTTAGGAAAGTGAAAATATATAAATAATTTACACAAACCATAATAGCATAAACAAAATTATATCCGAAAGCTACGTGAAGCAAAAAAAAATCATTATTAATACTTTGTACAAAAAAATAAAATGACAAGGATTGCATTATGCAAGATTCTAAATCTTGACATTGCTACTAAAAACTGCTTACTTATTTTTTAAAAGTGTTTTTCTAAAATAGCTATTTTGAAAAGTGCTTTTCAAAAAAACCAATTTGTGTTTGGCAAATTCATTTGAAAAGTGCTTTTGATAAACAATTTGTGTTTGACTATCTTTTAAAAAAAATGCTTTTGAGAGTCAAATTACGAAAAATGACAAGTATCAATGTGCTTTTAATATTAAGATTATTTTATAGAAACTATTTTAAATATCTAATACATAACTTGAATTAAATTAAAATGTACATACTCAAATTATTAATCAATATTATACATAGATAAATAAATAAATAAGATATTAATATAATATTAACATGATGATTTAAATATAATTAAAAATATCAAGCAAAATAAAATTTAAAAACTATTCCACAAATAAAATCACTACATACGAAAAACTTACCACAAAAATAAATAAAGTTCTTCATACATCACAAATTTTTTCAATGATTTCATCCCTAATTTTATCATGCAATAATACGTAAAATAATATATAGAATATAAATAATAATATATAAACATAAATAAAACAAAAAGTTTATCATATAAATATGTTAATTAATTAATAAGAGATTGGTAAACCCTTGATTTTTCAAAAAAGTTTGCCAAACCCTTGATTTTTCAAACAAAGTGTTTTTTTCTTTTTAAAAAAGAAACACTTTTGACCTCCCAACAACAATGTCAAACATGCTCTTAATATACATGTTCAATCTCTAATTTAAATATAAACTTATTGATAATATCATTAACATTTGTAAACATTATTTCCTTTCCGTCAACAAAGTTTCTCAATAGAACAAAAAGTGAAAACACATTTTTACAATAAATTCTTTTATGTCCTATGGATTTCCAAAAAGCACTATTAGTATTCCAACAACAACAAGAACAACCCCCACCCCACATGTCCATTGAACAATGGTTGCATCCCTAACACCTTCATTTCCATCATCATTACCAACAACAACCACTTCCACATGGCCTTGGAGCAATGTCAACAGACCTAAACCCACTACCACTACCACCACAACCTCAAACCCACCAACAAGAGCAAATCAACTCATATATGTTATCCACAAAAATCATTTTTCATTAACCCCAACAATAAAAGAGAGAGGGCGGTCGAGGAAGTCTTTTGCTAATGGTTTGTGTCGTTCCCCTACTCTAATTTCTGACTCTCCTTGAGATTGACCTTCTGAAAGTTCCTCTAAGAAGTACAGTGGGAGGCTTTAGACCTCTGAAAAGAATAAGCCGCCACAAGCTTTAGGTATATATAATTTTACTATTGCGTTAGTTATGTGCCTAGCCTTTGATTTAATAAAGATTTAAACTTAATATACACTTATGTCAAATTCTTTAAGTGATGAATCATGCAGATTCAAGTGTTCATGTTACTAGTGTTGCTTCTCCAGAAAATTGTGGTAAGAAATCCCTCAAGACACTGATCTTTAGAAAACATCTCAAGAAATTTTTTACCATGATTTTCTGAAGAAGCAAAACTAAGAACATCAACACCTGAATCTGCATGATTCACCACTTAAGGAATTTGAGGAAGTGTAAATAAATTAAATCCTTCCTAAATCAAATGTTAGACACATAATTAAAGCAATACTAAAAACTTACACATCTAAAGCTTGTGGCCATTTTTTCTTTCCTAAACCATGGGACCTCCCATGGGACTTTTTAGAGGGGTTTCCAGAAGGAGAATCTCTAGGAGATTAAAAAAAAAATAGAGTAGGAGAACGGCCTAAACCATCCACAAAAGACTTTCTTGGCCGTTCTCTCTTCATTTATTGTTGGGGTTGATGGAAAATTATTTTTGCGGATAACATATACTAGTTGATTTGCTGTTGATGGATTTAAGATTGTGGTGGTGGTAGAGTTAGGGATGTTGTCATTCCACCATAGCCATGTGTAAGTAGTTGTTATTGTTCTTGTTGATGGGGTTGAGGAGGTGGAATGGATAGGGATACAACCATTGTTTAATGGACATGTGTGGTGGGGGTAGAGGTTGTTGTTGTTGGAGTATTGGTGGTGGTTCTTAGGAGATCATAGGACATAAAAAAATTTTATCGTAGAAAGGTATTTTTACTTGTTGTTCTACTAAAGAAATTTGTTGACGCGGAGGGAAAAAATGTTTACAAATGTTGTGAATTATCAATGAGTTTATATTATTTTACTATTAATAATATTTCTTTAAAAAATACACGCGCTCACGCACGGACACACACGTAAATTCTTAATGACAATATTAATCAAACGACAAGTGCATTATTATCACAAATGAATAAAAAGGGAGAGGACACTAATCACGACACAAGTGAGAGAAACTATTTTGATGAGCATGCAAAACAAGATGCGGAAGTTAGTGGAGAAGACTTACTATACATGAACACTTTCCTTAAACAGAAGTGAATCAGAAGGAATCAGGATGTTGATATTTGTATTACAGAAAGATAAGTGAAGTTTGAAAGAGGGATTGTTATGTGAAATTAATTAATATAAGAAACACATCAAATTCCTTTACAGATTGCAACAATTTGCAGTGTGGGTGTGTTAAAATCAACACATTGTGATGCCAGACAATTAAATTCCTCCATTGATGAACATCAAGTTCATATGAGAAAGGAAGAAGAAAGTTCTGGAAGAGCTAAATGGAAAAGAAACTGTTTCATTGAATGAAAAATTAAGTAGTGATTGTTACATGTGACTCTGTATATATAGATACACGAATTGTAAACTAGCTAACCAACTTATGCAAAATCTGACTTTCTGTAACCAACTCTAACTAACTAACTCTGTGAAGCAGTAACAGTGCTAACTAACTCTGTGAACTTTAACTAACTAACTTATATTTCATCACCCCCCCGCAAGTTGGAGGTAAGTGAGTTTACAGACAACTTGGTTAATAGTGTAGTATGTTTAACTCCAGTCAAAGCCTTTGTAAAAATGTCTGCCAACTGTGAATCAGTGGAAATATGGTGAAGTGTGATCAGGCCTTGTTGAAGTTTGTCCCTAACAAAATGGCAATCGATCTCTATATGTTTTGTCCTTTCATGAAAAACTAGATTCTTGGCAATGTGTACTGCAGCTTGACTATCACAGAAAACCTGTATTGGCAAGGAGCAATGCACACACAATTCATTCAGTAACCTTTCAAACCATACCAGCTCTCCTACTACCAGTCTCACAGCTCTGTATTCTACTGCTGCAGAGGATAAAGAAACTGTGGCTTGTTTCTTAGACTTCCAACTGATAGGACTATAACCCATAAGCACTAGATAACCACTAACTGACTTTCTTGAATCAGGACAAGCAGCCCAGTCTGAGTCACAATAGGCACTAACAGTAAGGTCAGGTTTGTTTGAAATGAAGATTCCTATTGTAGGATCTTGTCTCAAGTATCGAAGAACATGATAACCTGCTTTCAAGTGTGGTTCTCTGGGTGTTTGCATAAATTGGCTGAGATGCTGCACACTATAAGCTATATCCATCCTAGTATTTGTAAGAAAGTTAGGTTTTCCTATCAACTTCCTGTAATAGGTAGGATCAGACAATAGCTTCCCATCTGTGGCCTTCAACTTTTCAGTACAATCAAGGGGTGAGGCTGCAACTTTACAGTCGAAAGAATCAAATTCCTTCAAGAGGTCAGTGGTGAACTTCCTTTGTGAAATGAGAACTCCATCAGGCCTGTACAATATTTCTAACCCCAAAAAGTAGTGTAGTCTACCTAGATCCTTTATTTTGAACTGATCATGCAAAAAGGATTTCAAAGAATTGATTTCCTCCAAATCAGTTCCAGTTAAGATCACATCATCTACATATATGGCAACAAACACCAAAGAAGCTCCCTTCCTCTTATAAAATAGTGAATAGTCACTATCTAAATGTATGTATCCTTTTGAACAAAGACTGCTGACCAATTTTTCATACCATTGTCTACTAGCTTGTTTCAAACCATATAATGATTTCTTCAGTCTGCACACGATACGTGGACTGTCCACTGCAAGACTTGGTGGCAATGTCATATATACTTCCTCATTCAAGTCACCATGAAGGAAAGCATTGTTAACATCCAATTAATACAAATTCCATCCCTTCTTGACAGCCAATGTGATAAGGGTCCTAACAGTGGTCATCTTAACCACAGGAGAAAAAGTCTCATTATAGTCTATACCAGTTTGTTGAGTATACCCCTTAACTACTAGCCTTGCCTTGAACCTCTCCACACTACCATCTGCCTTGTGTTTGATTTTGTATACCCATTTACAGCCAATAGCATTCTTCCCTTTGGGTAGGAGGACCAGTTCCCAAGTATTGTTTGCATACAATGCTTCAAATTCTTGTGCCATTGCCTTCTGCCAGGCAGGATACAAGATTGCTTCTTCATAGGAAGAAGGTTCACAGTCTTGTGATATATTTTCAATCAACTGCTGACTATCAGAACATAAAGAGGTGAAACAAACACTATCATGGTTGGACACAAAAGAAATGAGGGACTTATGTGGGCTGGAGGTACTTGTAGTGGAATGTAGGTTAGGTAGAGTGTAATTATATTCTTTCAAATAGGTGGGGTGATGAAGTGGTCTAGTTGTTCTTCTAAGGGTAGGTATAACATCATAAGATGGAACAGGTGCAAACATGGATTGTGTGGTGGTTAATGGTGAATGGGTAATCTGTCCTGCAGGTGAGGTTGTGTTTTCTGCAGTATCATTGATTACCTGATTAGTGGGGACTTCATGTGATGTGTTAAAGTCCAGTAATTCATCATTAGAAAGCATGCTTGTTGAATGTGGAGTGTAAGTAGAAGTGTTAGAGTGATGGATTAAAAACTTTAAAACAGAAGGAAAACTAGAACCATCAGGAGCAAGTACAAAAGGAAACACAGACTCATGGAAAATAGCATCTCTAGATACATGGACTCTTTTGGTAGCTAAATCTAAGACCTTGTAACCTTTTGTATTGAAAGGATAACCAACAAAAAATATGTGGTGTTGCCCTTGGTTCAAACTTGTCCTTGTGGGCTTTTAAGGTAGTGGAAAAACATAGGCATCCAAAACTTCTAAGATTGAGAGTACGTAGGTGGTGTATGGTACAGTAGTTCATAGGGAGTTTTATTCTGTAAAGGTTTAGAAGGCAATCTGTTAATAAGGTATGTGGCTGTTAATACACACTCCCCCCAGTCTTATGGGCAATTTAGACTAAAATAAGAGGGCTCTTGCTGTCTCAAGGAGGTATTTGTGTTTTCTTTTAACTATGCCATTTTGTTGAGGTGTATATGGACAAGATTTCTGGTGTATTATTCCCTTTTCTTGGAAAAAATGAGTGGCCTCGGTAGAGGTGAATTCCAGACCATTATCAGACCTGATGGTCCTCAATTTGTTCTGGAATTGATTTTCCACAAGACATATGAAAGCCTTGATTGTTTGTAGAGCATTACTTTTGCACCTCAGCAGTTGTGTCCAAGTTGATCTAGTGAAATCATCTACCATGGTTAAGAAATAGTGATAACCATCATGAGTAGGAATGTGGTATGGTCCCCATAGGTCAATGTGAAGTAACTCAAAAACTTTACTAGTGATAGTTGTGCTGTCTGGGAATGGCATTCTAGGTTGTCTAGCCATGGGGCATATGGCACAAGTGAAAGGTTGTTTGGTAGAGAAAGGAACAGGTATAGTTGGAATTCTTTTCATTTTTACAAAAGGTACATGACCTAGTCTAGCATGCCATATGAGTTCATCTGTATGAGAGTTATCAGACTTAACAATAAAAGAAGAACAATCAGTAAGATGACATGAAGAAGAACCAGGTTTGGGACAATCATCTTTATTATCAACAGGACAATGTCTTACAGTAGATGATGTTGAAAACTCATTACACTTTACTAAAGAGGGAACAAAAGTACAATGACTGGAAATGACATGAGGTCCTTTGCTCTTAGTAGAAGATGAACAACAGTTGTGGCACTTTGAACATAGGAAATAGAGGCCATTCTTGGCTCTACCAAGTTCCAGAGGGCTCTTCAGAGAAGGGCCCTGCAGTAAACAAGAAAAACTGTTAAAGCTTACCACACCTTTGAGTTGAAATG
>NW_006239165.1:241087-245608 GCF_000226075.1 Solanum tuberosum
TTGTGAGAGTGTTTTTATTGTAGGTCATGTGATGTGATGCTTTCGAGTCTATGATCCAAGAGTCAGCAGTTAATTTTACACATCTACAAGAAAGATCACATATCTCAGTAATAGAAGAGTAACAAGCAAGTATACCTGCCAGATTCACAGCTCCACTTAGCATGTTGTTTGAGTTAGGAGCTCCATGTCCAACCTGCAGAGATCCTAAAAGATTGAGCAGTTGTTCATACTGATCTTTGGATAAGTTCAAAGGCATTTGTTTCCTCAACTCAGGGTCCTCTTCACAGTGGTTCTTATCATTCTCAGAGGTGCACATATTTGCTGCAGAACCAGTACTCTTCCCCTTGGAAAACTTCAAGTTGGATGGATATCCATGAAGTTTGTAGCATATTTCTCTTGTGTGACCTGTTCTCATGCAAAAATCACAAAACAAGGAACTCCTGCTGGTGCTAGAAGTACCTCTAAACACATTTGTGTTATTCAAATTCCCAGAGACTCATGTGCTCCCTTTAGAGGAATTGCAGTTTGTTCTGGGGCCTCCCTTAGATCCTGTACTACCGGCAAGAGCATTCAGTGAAATTGAGTCCAAAGATGTGTGGTTGTGAGGTCTTACTTCCCTTTGTTTTTCCTCTTGAGACAAAATGGCAAAAGCTTGTGCCATACTAGGCAGGGTACTCATCATGAGAATGTTTCCTCTGATGACAGTGTACATTTCATTCAGTCCCATCAAGAAATGTATGAGTCTTCTATCTTGTTCAGCTTTGACCAACCTTATCTTACCACCACAAGTGCAAACACAACTACATTGAGATCTTACATCGACAGTGGGCATCTCTTCCCAAAGTTTCTTCAACTTTGTGTAGTATCCAGTAATATCCAAGGTGCCTTAGACAAGATCGTTTATCTCCTTTTGAAGATGGTACAGCTTACAACCATTAGTCTGATCATACCTTTCTTCCAATTCAGCCCACAATTCTTGTGCATTGTTAACGTACTGCAGACTATCTCTTAGATATGGTAACAAGGAATTCAAAATCCAAGAGGTTACCATATCATCACACCTCTCCCACTGCTGGAAGCTAGGATCATTTGGATTTGGTTTTACAACTTTCCCATTGATAAAACCTGTCTTGCTCTTAACTGACAAGGCCCTAAAAATAGCTCTCCTCCAAGATCTATAACCAGTACCATCGAAAACTCCAGGCAATAGAGATGAACCTGCATTCTCGAAAGGGTGTAGATAGAAAGGACTAGGAATCTCAATCCTAACCGTGGATGTAGAACCACTTGGAATTGGATCAACTTGTTGATCAACCATATCGAAAAGAGATCGAGAAACAAATTCAATTTGAGGAACAATAACTGAACCTCAAAATTGAAACAGCAAAAAAAAACTCGAAAAAAAAAACTCTTTGAGAATTTAAGCTCACAGACTGTTGTAGATGCGGAAAGGAAACAGGATCTATGCCCTGTGCTCTGATACCATGTTAAAATCAACACATTGTGATGCCAGGCAATTAAATTCCTCCATTGATGAACATCAAGTTCATATGAGAAAGGAAGAAGAAAGTTCTGGAAGACCTAAATGGAAAAGAAACTATTTCATTGAATGAAAAATTAAGTAGTGATTGTTACATGTGACTCTGTATATATAGATACACGAATTGTAAACTAGCTAACCAACTTATGCAAAATCTGACTTTCTGTAACCAACTCTAACTAACTAACTCTGTGAAGCAGTAACAGTGCTAACTAACTCTATGAACTTTAACTAACTAACTTATATTTCATCAGGGTGAAAGCTATCCAATGAAACGTAAGGAAAGACACAAAGATTTGATAAGGGTAGAAACATAAGAGAATTAATAGTTACATTAACAATACCTAAAAAAAATTAACTCATAGAGAATAGAGCTTAACCAATAAGAACACAAACAAGAAGGGGGTTAAATCAAGTTTTATATGATGCAAAAAGCTTTATTTTAAATTATTAGGTGTGTGGAGACAATTGCTAAGCTTAAACCTCTAATTATAAATGTTTCAATATTTATTATATGACAAATATGGAAAAGAAGGAATATTATATATCAATTGAGAAAGATATCTATGTTTGCTATGATCAAGGAGTTTAATAAAAACTTGTATTTATTAGCTTCCTAGCTATAGAGATCCCTGGGTTGAACAATTACCAAATACTTGGCCTTTGTTAATTAAAGCTTTAGAGATTATCACCTTTAATTACCAATCAAGTGGTTAAATAAAATTTTCTGATATAAAAGCTAGAATATTGGAGGTAAGCTCTGCACTAGAGGCAAAGTGAGCTTTGAGAGTTGGGGTTGAATATTGTATTAGCAACTATATTCTTCATCTTACAATGAAAAATGATTCTTTAATTTCAAACAATTTCAAAAAAAAGTGTTGGATGGCCAGTGAAAAATACATTGGGCTATTGCAGTGGAAGTTAGAGGAATGGTACAAACACCAAACAATATCATACGATTCAAGAGTTACTATAAAAAGCTAAAGATATACTCGAATTAGAGAAAAACAAAATTGCTAAGACTGAAAAAATGTCAAAATAGGTTATACAATTTGAATAGGAACTAGTCAAAAATCAACATCCACAAAAATAGAAAGCTAACAAGCAAAGGGCAGAATTTCCACAAATCATGGTAAGAATTTCCTTAGGATGCCGGTCTTTAGAAAACCTTCCAAGGGGTTTGTTATCATGATTTTCTGAAGAAGCAACACTAGTAACGCCAACACTTGAATCTGCATGATTCACCACTTAAGTAATTTGAGGAAGTGTATATAATAAGTTAAATCTTTCTTAAATCAAATGATAAACACATAATTAAAGCAATACTAAAAACATATATACTTAAAGCTTGTGGTTGCTTCTTCTTTTGAGAACCCTAGGGACTCCCAAGACTTCTTAGAGGGGTATTCTGAAGGAGAATCTTCAAAAGATTCGAAAATTAGAGTAGAAGAACGGTCCAAATCATCAACAAAAGGCTTCCTCAGTCATCCTCTCTTCTTTAATTATAAGGGTTGATGGAAAATGTTTTTGCGGGCTACATATATGGGTTGATTTGCTCTTGCTGGTGGGTTTGGAGTTATGGTGATGGTAGGGCTAGGTGTGCTATCATTTCCCCATAGCCATGTAGAAGTGGTTGTTGTTGTTGTTGTTGTTTTTGTTAATAGGGTTAAGGGGGTGGAAGGGTTAGGATGCAACCTTTGTTTCATGGACATGTGGGGGTAAGAGTGGAGGTTGTTCTTTTATTGTTGGGGTACTTGTGATGATTCTTGGGAGACCATAGGACAAAAAAGAATTTATCATAGAAAGGTGTTTTCACCTTTTGTTTTACTTAACAACTTTGTTGATGGGGAAGAAAAAGAATATTTGCAATTGTCTTTAAGCAAATTACCACTAGATAGAGTGTCTAGTAGTTTTTTATTAAAAAAGAAGAAGATATCAATAGAGATAAGTACAAGCAATGGGGTCTAGGCCCTATTTTACCAATCCTAATGAAGTACCTAACTTCTACTAACTAACAAGCATGAAGAAAATAAGAGCTAGAGAGAACTAAGTATTTTGTGATCACTACAGAGTTTGTAATACACTTCATGATGATATTAATTACAAATGAGGATTCCTAAATAATGTAAAATATAACAATCAAGAAGAAGGTTAGGTTATCAACCACAAACTTTCTATTACGAAAGCATGAATTAAAAAGGATTGATTGTCCATCAAAAGTAACTCGAAGTATTTTTCTCTTGACTTCTTCTTCTGTAACGATCCTCAAAATGAAATAGGATAATTAGAGCTTCACATGCGTGTTAGTAGTTGATAAACTTGTATAAAGGGTTGGTAAATTTCTCCCTTGGCTAATTAAATGTTTGGGCATTTATTTTAAGAAGTTTTTATTATTTTAGGTATATTAGAACATTTAAATGAGGGTTATAACTTCATTCTTCAAATTATAATTTCCAAAATCATTCTCTCTCCAAAAACTCTCTCTAGTTCATAGAAGAAGAAGAAAAAGAGCTAGGGCTTGGAATTGGTGAGTTCTTCATCAAATTTCGAGTGGATTCTTCAAGAGAGGTATGGTGGCTCTTCATCTAGGACTCATCTTCATCCTAGAGTCAATTTCAAAGGATTTTACAATGTTTTCAAAAAGTGACTAAAAGCTTGTTTTTGAATTCTATCAAGGGTTCTTGCATGAAAATGATTTGAAACGTTTGGATATGGATTAATTGATATTTGTTGGTGGTTTTTGAACGAAATACTCCATGAACCCTTGTATTCTACAAAATCCTAAAATTTGCTATGAAGTGGGTCTTTTTCTATAAATTCAAAGTTGATGGAATTATGTGTAAAGTGAATGGTATTGATATCTCTTGTGTTGTTTAATGTTTATTTATGATTAATTGTTGATAATGGATGAATTATGGGTGGTAAGCCTTATGGGTGAAGTATTGGTGATTGCTTGGATTTTGGTGTTTTGGCTATGGCTT
>NW_006239165.1:247444-257396 GCF_000226075.1 Solanum tuberosum
TTTGAGACATCATGTATAAAGTCTAGAAAGTTTTCCGCTTGCTATTGTTTTTTATATGAAATGTTTTCTTGGTAAAGAAAGTTTTTAATTCCTTATGATTTTAGTGTCTATGCGATGAATGAATGCTAAGAGGCTTGTATTAGACCTCTTCGAGGTCGAGTACGCTGGTTACGACTAGGGGGTGCTCCCGGGTCGTGACATCTTCAAACCTTTCCAACAACACTTGATAATTCATACCTTTTTTATGGATTTATTGAATCTTGTTGAACCTATTGATATTTGTCATATGGTTCTGCTTTGCATGTCGCATCAGTATCAGTAGGTGTCTTGGAACAAGATCCTTAGTAACTTTATCGTCTCAACTATATATGTTGTCTTCCATGTGTCTTCTTTTTGCTTTTATTGCTTCTACTTCTTTATTACTTAGGCGGTATATCCCCCTCCCTAGCAACTCTATCAAAGCATATGTCCAGCTATTCCTCATCTTCATCAAGAGAATCCTCACCCAAATCAATTGTATTTGATGCTAAGACCCTTGACTCGTTCTTTTATGCAATCACACATTTAGGAATAAATATGGGAGCTTCTGGGATCAATTTGCTATTCATAGCAGGTGGTGAAACATGCTCTTCTTAGACCAAATTGTTGCCATTCTTTGTTGACCTTACTAGTTGTCCAGATTCACCAAGCGACTCCAAACATGGGGAAGTGATTTATGAGTCCAGACGTTCAATGTGACCATGAGTGGCTTAATCACTGGGTTGAATTCGATCGAGTAGCATGACATCCCAATTTTCTTTAATAATCTTAGCTACCTCAGATTTAGAAATATATAATGTTGGAGCCATAATAGTACCATCTTTTCCTATAGCCTTCAATAAAGCATCAAAGTTATTCGAATATCATAGGTCTCTTAAGGCATTACTAATATCTTGTCTCTGCTCCTGAAAATTCTTAGTCGCACCTTTCCACTACATGGAGAATTATTTTGACTAGTCAAGGAAAGGGTTCGACTACTAGTTACATTTTTGTGTGCAACCAGTGTCCAGTTTTTAGTTGCATTCTCATTTTCAACTTATAAAATATGTTGCCCAGAATTTTCGGCATCTTTAACATCAATTGTATCCATTAGTTTTAGTCATGAATCAACTCGCAATGCATCAACCTAACTTTTAGTTTTCCCCGCGCATTTTTAATTGCAAATAGTCATCAAATTCAGCACAATTTTTTTTTATTGCACATCATTAATAACAACCTATTGGTTATTGCAATCACCTGTAGCATCTACACTTTTTTGTTGTTATAATATCTTTATAGATTTAGGACACAGTCAAATATTAATCATTTGAAACTTCTAAAATACCTTTGTTTCCAGTAGTTGTTTGAAGTCCAATATTACATGTATCAACATTCATTGAGTCTGCACAATTTTGCTCAGAAGTAGCAGCAACCAATTGTCTATCTAAACCAATAGCTTTACTTTGATCATCATCTACAACCCTTCTTTTTTCAATTAGTAATTCCCTCGCATCACCTTGATATTTTTCACTATCGTTGGTACATTTAAAAGCAGCTTCAATAGTATTTCAAATGACAACTACCTTAATCATGACCTTGGTGCTTAAAATAATTACAATATATAAAGGTAGATTATTATATAAAAAATTCTTAAAGAACCTCGATCAACTTACCAAATTTTACATCCACAAACTGCAGCCTTATACGATTTGAAAACTTTTCCATTAGATTAAGTATAACCTTGACCCTAGCCGTGTTAGGTTTTGACTTGATTTGAGTTGCTTTATCTATAGATATTGGTTTCCCAACTTTTGATGCTATAGACAACATAGACTTCTTTGCAAACAAATTAGGAGATAAGTCCGGTAAAGAAATCCAAACCACAACTAACGTTATTTCCTTCTTAGGAGTATATCCAATGGACCATGAAAATACCCTATATTGGTGCTCTTCTCCATTGTAGAGAATATAATTAATTGAGCGATATAAGGCTAGTATAAAATCTTCATATTGATCAAATCCTAATAAAATTTGTCCTGGAGCAAGTAAGTCAGTTAAACAATTGCCTTTGGTACCAAGATGTTTCGGCAAAATCAACCTTAATACCTTCAAATCTGACGCACGATGGGATAATTTAAACACCAATGCTTGATATATTGGTATCATACTGTAGCATTATCACCGGATGTGACCATTGATCAACTATTTGATGTTCCTATGTGTGCCACTTCTTGGAAACAATCAAACGAGCCCTCCTAATATGGAAGAAGTTCAAAAGGTAATGTTTAGCATGTCGAAAAAAGAGAGCCGAACTCTCTTTGTTTCGGGATCGGTACAATGTTTATGGATAGTATTAAGCATTGGTTCAAACTTTAACCTCACATCAGTGCCTAGGGCCTACTGAAGCGCTGCAGATCAAGTGGCTTTCCGCTCCTCTTCCGGCCCAGTAGTTCCGCAACTACTACCATGGTTGGCAACCCTCTTCGATCATAAAGTATTTTCTGTCCTCCATTGAAAACGTGATAGTAGTGTCTACATGAACAACTTCGATAGATTTTTACGATTGTATTTAGTTAATTAGGACAGATTGTTTGAGGTTAAGAGTATTGGAATTGACAAGGGTGGCGTATGTGGTGGTTTGGGGCAGTTGGGTGGGCTGGATAGCCTCGGGATGAGGCTGCCCAGTGGCCGTAGCAGCTATGAGAGGGTTGCGCAGCTACTGCCTAGGAAGGAGCCGCAAGTGAAAGAAAAAGCCCTAGGGTTTTTTTTTCATGAGTTTTTTTGTAGCTATTTGCAAATGTTAGGGTAGTATAAATGAGTTTATATTTAAATTAGAGTTAGACCATGTACATTGAGGATTTCATATACTGCTCAGGATTTTTTTAAATTTTTTTGAATATATATTTTTTATTTACTTACTTAGGAAAATCATATTACTATATAATGTGTATTTACCGTCATGAAAAGAATATTGAGATATTAGAGTGCAAAAAGATCTAATTGTTAGTGTGTTTTTTAACATCGATTGGTTAATCTTAATCTTTGAAATAAATTTAAATTTTACTACGGAATTTTCATATTACGTGTCTCATTTCATTTTTTAACTCATTGCGATTTGCAAAACAATTTAATTTATTTAAAAACAGTTGAACTATAAAAAAAATCATTTTAATATTAATGATATAATTTTATAGTCACGTAAATATTATAGAAAATTTAAGACCTTAAATATTTGGCTAAACATGTGCAAAATAAATAAAACAAAAGAAGTACTAGTTGATAAAATATTATAATAAATCACAAATTTTATAGTTAAATTTATTGATAAAATTATTATAAATCCCATGATTAAATTCTTAATAACAATACCAATAAAATCACAAATGCATGAAAAGATAGAAGAAAGTAATTAGGACACAAGAGCATGCAAAGCAAGATGATGAGGTTAGCAGAGAAGAATCACTATTAAAGGAGCACTTTCCTTAAACAAAAGAGAGTCGGAAGGAACACAAGATATTGATATTTGTATTACCGAAAGAGAAGTGAAGCTTGAAAGAGGGATTACTATGTAAAATGAATAAGGGGAAGCGACATACCAAGTTCCTTTACAAATTGCAGCAATTGGCAGTAAGGATGAAAGTTATCCAATGAACATAAGGAAAAACTTGAGAATTTGATAAGGGCAGAAACATGGCAGAATTAGCATATACATTATCAATACCTGAAAAAGCTTAACCTATGGAGAACTACATGCTTTAGTCTCTCATAAGGTGCTAAAAATGATGATGCTAAAAATCAAAAACTACTCATCAAGAGTCCTCAAGTTTCTGTAGAAGACAAAGATGAAGAAGATTGTGTTATTAATGAGAAACAGATTTGTAAACAAATTGATTTATTTCCATAGGCTATTACAAAGGGTAAGAAAGGAAAACATAAGAATGATAAAAGAGATAAAGGTGAAATAAAAGAAAATGGTGTTAAACCAACAAAGACAAATAAGAAGGGGGTTAAATTCAGTTTTATATAATATTCGAAAAGCTTTATTTTGAAATATTAGGTCTGTGGAGACCGTTGCTAAGCTTAAACCTCTGGTTAGAACTATTTCTATAATTATTATTTGACAATATGGAAAAGAAGGAATATCATCTATCATGGAAGAAAGATACCTAAGTTTCAACTATAATCTTCATCTTACAATGAAAAATGATTCTTTAGTTTCAAAAAAGGTGTTGGAAGGCCAGTAAAAAATACCTTAGGCTATTGTAGTGGAAGTTAGAGGAATGGTACAAACATCAAACAATATCATATGATTCAAGAGTTGCCATAGAAAGCTAAAGCTATACTCGAATTAGAGAAAAACAAAGTTGCTAACATCAGGCTGAAAAAGTGTCAAAACAGGTCATACAGCTTGAATAGGAACTAGTCAAAAATCAACAGCCACAAAAGCAGGAAGATAACAAGCAAAGGGCAGACAAGGATATCTCGTTTAGGGTTTTCTCTCAATTAGTGCTACGATCTTAGTTCACCATCTTTTATATATATATATATATATATATATAAGCTTTGAAAGATTTAAATGAAGAAAAAGGTATATACCTAATAAATCTAAGAGTCCATGTAGCGTTATCAGTTCCATGAGATAGCTATCTGCAGAACTCAAAGTGATAGTAGATTAAACCTCACTTTAGCCATTTATACGGTAAGCTGATTGGGATCTGGAATCTTACCTTATAATGATTGTAGCAGCACGATTTGTGATCTGAAGAAGTCTTTAAAGAGATTGAATCTATGTTTTTTGTGAGACTCGTAAACGCCTCTGTGGATGTCACTAAAGCTCGTGTTGTGTTACTAAGAAACGTTGGTCGAAGTAAGATCGGAGGAGGAGAGAGAAGGGTCAATCAGATGGAGAAGAATGCCTCTGGGCTATCCTTTTCTCTTAGATTTTGGTTCGATTTTAATTTTCCATAATTTCTTATTTTCTTTTTAGGCATTTCTATTTCCTTTTTGTTCCGTAGGATCCGACCTGGGCCACTTTTGGGCTCAAGTTAGCTGTTTGTTTAATTTCAAGGGTGGCTCAAGCATATTTGTGGCCTAAAACAAAAATCAAACGGAGCCTTAAGTTAAATTGTTTATAACTTTTATCTAATTGATTTGTTCTAGTTTTCAATTGATAATATAACCATTCTTATTTTAAATTATTTTTAATGAGATATAGTACTCCAAATATGTCAAATTCTTCTAATAATTCCTTCATTTTTCATGAAAAATTACTTTTTCTACAAATAGTATTCAATATTTATTAAAAAAATAATAACTTATAACCTATTATTATTAAAAATGAGGCCCCTTAAATTTTGGGGCCTACACATGTCTTTTTTTTACTGTCGAGCCGCCCCTGTTTAATTTTATATATTCAATAAAATGGACTCTGCTCAATTTAGATTTTTTTTTTTTTAAAAAGCGAAATAATTATAATATGAGGCCAACAGGGCTTGATCACACAACCTTTTTTACTTGTATCAAGAGGTGACAATATATATATATATATATATATATATATGTGTGTGTGTGTGTGTGTGCGTGCGCGCGCGTGTGAATTAATCAGGCCCCAGAAAACACCGATTTAAAAACCAATAATGCAATTATTAGTTTTTAAAACCTTTTCGCTAACTATAAAAGATCACACAGAGAAGCTGAATTAATCAGGCCCCAGAAAACACCGATTTAAAAATCAATAATGCAATTATTGGTTTTTAAAACCTTTTCGCTAACTATAAAAGATCACACAGAGAAGCTGACATTCACCAAAATTCTAGATTAACTATGTGGAGAAAAAAAAAAAGGCAAAACAAAATTATGTTCTAACTTAAAATTCGATGTCATTGTTGGATCATTCCACACTACATATTCAACGTTTAATTATTATTTTTAACAGCTTTTCATTACTTGAGCCTCGATAAAATCTCCATGTACTTTTCAACATTTTGAAAAATCAAACAAATCCAATTTGGAGAATTTTCCACAAGAAACTCAACACATAACTGAAAATTGTGTTGCAATTACGTATCCATGATTTTATTAGGAGGAATATTAATAAGTGTAATCACAGTCCGGCAAATTTCTTTATTAACTTGGTCAATGAGGTTTCCTGGAAACTTAAAAGCTCTTAATAGCATTTCACATGGAATTATTCAACCGTTTGACACAATTACATCAAGCCAATGAAATATTCAAGCAACATATATAGCGTGGCGAGGAAATGATCTCTTTTGACCACTTATAAATTAAATAGGAAAAAAAATGACTTTTGCAGATCTTTTAGATATAAAAATGAAGATCTCTTATAAAATAGGTCACTTATGCAAGACGAGAATTCATGCTATCAGTAAGTATTCTCATTCATTCCGAAGAGATTTCATGCTCGTCATTTTTCTTTTTCAAGTTCATCCACCACTGCTTTAGCAATTTGATTCTTCTGCTCAAAGACATCATCCAGATCTAGCTTTGGAACACTCGCTCTGATATTTGTACAGTCATGAGAGAGGTCATCATTATTTGGGAGGAAATAATAAGTTCAAAAAAGAGAACGTCAAAAATTGTGCTCGTGCAATAGCAGTACGCAGAAACTTTAGATATAATCATTTTTTATTGTGTCATGAGAAAAAAGAATCTAAGAGATTTGTATATTCATACCATCAAACACATAGGATTGGATCTTGTAAAAAGCATCAGTAGCTTTATCAGCCAGAGCACAATATTGAATTGAATCAACAATAGATTCTATCATGCCGTAGATTACTGTCCCTATTAAATTACCATGATTTATTATGGTGGTTTACAGTATGTCCTTTCATTTGATTGACACCAGAACGTAGATGTTTACAAAGGTGAACAAACGTGAGCCACAAAATGTGAACAAGAAGTCTAGCAAGGAGTATTTTCGATTCTATGGCCATATCAATTATCTGGACGTACTCTACTGAAATCCAAGTTAAGTGAATTAGTTGCTTGTGCTCTTGAAGACTTCTTTGCACAGTAAACATGATGTGAGAGATTGGAGATGACAAGAGAAAAATAGTAGTAGAACACCTCCACCTTCAACCACTATGCAGGGTTCACTGTTCAGGTCAACTAGAGAAAAATAGAAACCATTTTTTTTCCCGGAGGATTGGTGGGATAAACTGTTTAATTTTACAGTATCAAACAGCCAAAAAGAATGAAGTAATCAAGACAAGAGAAATCTATAGCGTAACATCATCTTTGCACTAATAGTTTCAATAATCTATTAGAACTTCAACCTTTTTGTTTTGTTATGTTAAATCTCACCCCCACAACCACCTACCCAAGAGCCAACAATGACCTTTCCCAACTTAGCTCACTTATTGACTTGAACTTCCAACCTCTTAGTTTAACGGTTTTTTCCTGATTCTCGTTAATTACGAGAGAATAAAACAAAAAAGGTCACAATTTTGAAAAGTCATAGGCATATCCACCATGTTGTAACATGAACTAATTATCCACAAGAATTAAGGGAAAAGTCTTGATTAAAGCATATGCTTAGAGAATTAGGTGGCAACATAAGTAAATTTAACTTTATGGGTTCATATCTACTAATTGTTGCGACTTTAATGCATTTTTCACATAAATTTACACTTCACATTAAAAGTACTTGATTTTAGCAATAAAAGGCAACCAGTTTAGATGAACCCATTAAGTAAGAGCTGCATCTGGCCCTAGTGGCAAAGTGGCCCAGTTATAGGTTCATATAGTATCAAATCAAAAGGGGCAAGTTTTTCCTTTCTGCTTTTTAGGGTTGCCCCAAATGAAATAATGAAATGACACAAGTAATGTTAACATGTGGCACCAAACTTTAATTGGGTATAAGGTATTGCATAAAAGTAATTTTTTCAAGATTATTTATATTTTGCAGAGATCAATTTTTTCGCGGCAGAGAGACACACAAGGTGGGGTGTTGGAGGAGTCCGGAACCTAAATAAGCCATAAAAAGATTTTAAAAAATCACTATTCTAGTAAGTAATTAAAATAGGCTTAGTGGAAGAAAAAATTTCATTTTATGCAATATTCCAAATGTTTTTTGTTAGTCTCATAACGTGTATATTTTAATATATAACGGAATAATTTTTTACACCTTGTAAAACGGAACTATTTCTTACACTTTGTAAAGTGGAAGTTTTTCTTACACTTTACAAAGTGTAAGAAATAATTCCGTTTTACAAGGTGTAAAAAATAGTTCTGTAATATATTAAAATATACATGTTATGAGACTAACGGACGTTTGGAATATTGCATAAACCAGATTTTTTTCTTCCACTAAGCCTATTTTAGTTACTTACTAGAGTAGTGACTTATTTTGGTCACTTTTATTTTTTTGTGGCTTATTTAGATTCCGAACTTAGTGTTGGAAAGGGTTAGAATCCTTGTTGAATCTTTCTTGATATTTGGTTTAGTGGCACTACATCACTCATGTATTCTGGCCTTACCCCCTATGTTCCATACATAAACATTCACATTATTCAATTCGTTTATGTTAGTTAATTAAATCAAACTTTAGTATATTAATTAATTACCTATAGTTAGTAACTGGCATATTTGGTTAGACGTAGGAGTCAAGGAGAATTATTTCATATTCATCAAGGAGGCAAACTCTTGCACAAAGGTCAAGAGAGCCATCGGTGACAACTTTTCCTCGGATATAGTTAATACTTGAGTCATCTGGAAAACCCAACTTGGCCATGCGATAGCCCTGAAAATTAACCAACACTATTCTAAGGATTTGACCAAAATAGGGTGACGAATGGCTAAGTTGGGTTACGTTTTGACAAATCAATTTGTGCTGAATAATAGATATAATATCAATCATTTAGCGCAAATTAATTTGTCAACACGTAATCCAACTTATCCATTTGACGCCTATTTTGCTCAAATCCTTATAGTTGTGTTGGTTAATTTTCAGGGTTTTCTCTATCGCATGGCTAGTTTGGGCTCTCCAAATGACTTAAGGATTAACTATATCTGAGGAAAAGTTGTTGCTCTTTCATGCAAAATAGTAGGTGGTGGCCCCGATAACTCTTTTGACCTTTGTGCAAGAGTTTGCCTCATTGATGAATATAAAAGAATTCTCGTTGACTCCTATGTCGAACCAAATATGTCAATTACTAACTACAGATAATTAATTCATGTACTAAAGTTTGATTAGTTAACTTACGTAAACGAATTAAATAATGTGAATGTTTAGGTATGAAACATCGGGGGTAAGGCCAGAATACATGACGGATGCAATGCCACTAGACCAAGAATCAAGAAAGATTCAATAAGGATTCTAGTCCTTCTGACTTTTAATATAATATGATATTTTTAACTTCCCTAAGCACATGATATTTTTCACTTTCCTAAGCATATTCTTTGTAAGTAGGAATATGGTGTTCAAGGGAGATCTTTTCCCCTTCAAACACATAAAAGGTCAAATATCTATTGTCTTTCTAATCTTAGACTTGCTATGTCCTCAAAGTCGTCTGAGTGGTTCTAGTGATTAGGAAGAGCCTTCTCTCTCACATCACAATGCACAAGTTGTGGATGATCACATATTGTTTATGCCTAGTACACCTGCACCTCCCCCGGTGTTTTCTGATACTAGGAGGTCTACACGACAACACAAGACTCCAGAGTAGTTGCAGAACCATATATATGCCCATATGGCCTCTTCATGCACTTATCCTTTAGAATCTTATGTCACTTATTCCAAAGTGAGTCCAGTTCATATGTAAGCCATATTCTCCTATGCTATTCACCATGAACCTTAGTCATTCAGGGAAGCCTCTCTTGATCCTAGATGGGTGAAGGCCATGAAGTTAGAGATTGCAGTTCTTGAGGACAATAACACTTGGAGTGTTGTGGACTCACCCCCCCCCCCCCC
>NW_006239165.1:257474-258677 GCF_000226075.1 Solanum tuberosum
TTTTGTCCATCCCCCCCCCCCCCAAATAAGTCTCTAATTGGCTATAAATGGATATTCAAGGTTGAATACGAAGCTTCTGGAGAGGTGAAAATATTTAAGGCAAGACTAGTTGCCAAGGGTTTCAGCCAGAAAGAAGGCATAGATTACACATAAGCTTTTTCATCGGTGGACAATATGGTCACTGTCAGGATTATTATTGCACTTGTTACCTCAAAACAGTGGTTTATATATCATATGGATGTTCACAGTGCCTTCTTGAATGGCGACTTATGGAGGATGTGTATATGAAACTTCCTAATGGGTTTGCTAGGTAGGGGGACTCTTTCAAAGTCTGCAAACTCCAGAAGTCACTATATGGGCTTAAGCAGGCTCCCAGACAATGAAACAAAAAGTTGATTGTAGCACTGGAAGAATTGGGATTTACACAAAGTCATTTTGACTACTCTTTATTCACTAAGAATGATGGAAATTACATCACAATAGTCATTGTATATGTTGATAACCTCTTAGTTACAAGGAGCAATCACAACTTGATTAGTCATACAAGGGTTGAGTTGCAAACCAAGTTCAAGATGAAAGATCTTGGTGAACTAAAGTTCTTTGTATACATAAATTTTCCAGATAAAAGAAAGGAATAGTAATGTTACAAAGAAAGTATGCTCTGGAGCTTATTGAGGAATTTGGCTTGAGTGGATCCAAATCTGCAGAAACACCCCTAGAACTAAACATAAAATTCACTTATGAAGAATATGACAAGTGCATCGATGAGGTCACAGACTTATTGCTCAAGGACCCTGGTCCTTATCAGATATTGGTAGGGAGGTTATTATATCTAACTATGACAAGACAAGACTTAGCATTCACAAGTGCAAGTACTAAGTCAGTTCATGCATAGTCCAAAAACCTTACACATGGAAGCAACCTTGAGAATTGTGAGATATATCAAAGGATCACATGGCATCCATAAATATCTTAACTACATATTATGACTCAGACTTGGGAGAATGCCTAATGACCAAGAGGTCAGTTACATGTTATACCTAGTGAAGTTTGGAGGCTCCCTGATCTCCTGAAAATCAAAGAAGCAAGATAGTTTTCAGAAGCTGAATTTAAAAACATGACATCTGAGATTACCTGGCTGACTGGCTTATTAAAACAACGGGGGGGGGGGGGGGGGGGGTATTGATTGTGTTTTCTCACAAA
>NW_006239165.1:258688-266973 GCF_000226075.1 Solanum tuberosum
GGGTGTGTCTGAAATATTGGTTCCTCTCCAACAAATATGTGATAGTAAGGCACCAATACAAATTGTTGCAAATCTCATCTTTCATGAGAGAACTAAGCATATAGACATAGACTGTCACTTTGTCAGTAAAAGTATTTGTAAGGAATGATTAGAACCAATCATGTGTCTACCAAAGATCAATTAGCTGTTATATTGACCAAAAGTTTGGGAAAAGCTCAACATGAATATCTGCTTAATGTACTTAGGTGTTGTTTGGTACAAAAAGTAATAACACATGGATTAGTAATGCAGGGACAAGTAGTGTATGGATTAGTAATGCAAGGTTTATTTTTTATCAAGTGTTTGGTTCATTGCTTCCCACCTTATCTTGTGTTTAGATTAAAACTCTATAAAAAGCTCTTTTTTTCCCATTATACCCTTTAATTATTATGTAATTTAGTCAAGGTAGATAATTGTGAGACAATATAATTTTTTTATCGTTTTCTAACTAGCTAGGAGAAGAACAATTTTGTTGTCATGTTTGCTATTTTCTCACTTGATTATTTGAGGATAAATAATTTTCATTTTAATAAATTGATCACTCACAAGACATCAATTTTCAATTTAAAAAAGATGATCATCTACTTTTAAAGTTGAAAAGACGGTAAACAATAGTAAAATCGAATGAATTATCTACATTTATACATTAAAATTGCAAGTTGTAGTTTTAATATGTATGCAATTTTATAAATTTTTCAAAATACAAATAATTAAAAAATCACATATATACCAACAAATAATGCATTCAATTAATAAGATCACAAACGTCATGTGGTGATATACCTGTCTTTTCAATTAGTAAATGTTAAACAACTCACATTTCAAATATTATATTAATTTGTATTAAATTTATTCAGCAATAAATAATTTTCTCTAACTAATAAAATTTATAAGCTTATTTATTTAACTAAATTTACTACTCTATTATGTGATACCGGAAAGGGCTGAAGCACTTGTGCCTAAGAGCATTGTGTGTTGGGGATTTGGGGCACACTAGTTGAAGGAAGAAACGGTGTACAAATATTGCTAGCTGAAGATAAGTGAATAAATTTATGTTTCCAAATCTTGATATGCTCTTGACTTGTCTAGTATTCATCATACTATTCAAGAAATCATTTCACATAATTAATAATAATAATTTTAAAAAAATATATTAGTATAAATATAAAGAATAAAATCAACAAAATAAATGAAATGATTAAATAATTATCTGAGGAATATTTTTATCTTTATACAGATCAATCTCATGATATTAAATTATATGTACTACTAATTTCACCAAATAAAATGTATTAATAATACGTGCATCCTATAATACCATATAGAATGTATAACTAATCCATAGATCCAAAACTATAAGAATGCATAGGTTCATGTAGTATCTTAAACTAAACTATAAGAATCAAAAGGACAAGTTTTTCTTTTCTACTTTTTAGGGTACCCATAAAGAAAATAATGAAATTACAAAAGTTATGCTCACATTTGGCACCAAACTTAATTGTGTATTATTGAAAAAAGTACTCTCTTTTTTTTTCAAGAATGGCAGATTGACTTTCCAAGATTATCGGGATGAGACATACCTTTAATTATTATTTGCAGAGATTAATTTATCGACCACAATAGCATATATAAAATTATATAAGAATATTAGGTGAAGCGTATATAAAATTTATTAATAATACTCTCGTATTATTAAAAAAAGAAAATGTTGAGGATTGCACTATGATTGATCAGGATTTAATATACATGGTCAATCTCTAATTTAAATATAAATTCATTGACAATTTCCTAATATTCTGGAAACATTTTTTCCTTCCCCGTTAATAAAGTTGTTCGGTAGAATAAAAAGTAAAAACACCTTTTTACAATAAATTCTTTTCTGTCTTATGGACTTTCAAGAATCACCATCAGTACTCCAACAACAACCACCCCCACATGCCTATAGAACAATGGTTGCATCACTAACCCCTTCACCCCTCAACGCCATCAACAAGAACAATAACAACCACTCCCACATGGCCATGGAGCAATGGCAGAACCCTTAACCCCACCACCATCACAACCCTAAATACACCAACAAGGGCAAATTAACTCATATATGTTATCCGTAAAAATCATTTTTCATCAATCCCAACAACAAAAGAAGAGAGAATGGTTGATAAAGTCTTTTGTTGATGGTTTGAGTTATTCTCCTACTCTAATGTCTGAATCTCCTAGAGAAAACCCCTCTAAGAAGGTCTATGGGATGCCCCACAACTCTGTAAAGAAGAAATAACCACAAACTTTAGGTATATATGTTTTTACTATTGCTTTAATTATGTATCTAGCATCTAATTTAAGAAAGATTTAGCTTATATACACTTTTGTCAAATTACTTAAGTGGTGAATCATGTAGATTCAAGTGTTCATGTTACTAGTGTTGCTTCCTCAAGAAATCATGGTAAGAATTCCCTTAGGATGTCGGTCTTTAGACCTTTCAAGGGGTTTCTTATCATGATTTTCTGAAGAAGCAACACTAATAACACCAACACTTGAATCTGCATGATTCACCACTTAAGTAATTTGAGAAAGTGTATATAATAAGTTAATTCTTTCCTAAATCAAATGATAGACACATAATTAGAACAATACTAAAAACATATATACTTAAAACTTGTGGTTGCTTCATCTTTTGAGAACCCTAGGGCCTCCCAAGAATTCTTAGAGGGAGAATCTTTAAAAGATTCGAAAATTAGAGTAAAAGAACGGTCCAAATCATCAAAAAAATGCTTCTTCGGTCATCATCTCTTGTCTAATTATAAGGGTTGATGGAAAATGTTTTTGCGGGTTACATATATGGGTTGATTTGCTCTTGCCGATGGGTTTGGGGTTGTGGTGATGGTAGGGCTAGGTATGCTATCATTGCTCCATAGCCATGTAGGAGTGGTTGTTGTTGTTTTTGTTAATGGGGTTAAGGGGGTGGAAGGGTTAGGATGCAACCTTTGTTTCATGGACATGTGGGGGTAAGGGTGGATGCTGTTTACTTGTGGTGATTCTTGGGAGACCATAAGACAAAAAATAATTTATCATAGAAAGGTGTTTTCACCTTTTATTCTACTTAACAACTTTGTTAATGGGGAAGAAAAAAAATATTTGCAAATATTTTTAAGCAAATTTATCACTAGATAAGAGTGTTCAGTAACCTTTTATTAAGAATAATAAGATATCAATAGAGATAAGTACAAGCAAGGGGGTCTAGGTCCTACCTTACCAATTCTAATGAAGTACCTAACTTCTACTAACTAACAAGCATGAAGAATATAAGAGCTAGAGATAACTAAGTATTTTGTGATCACTACAGAGTTTGTAATACACTCAATGATGATATTACAAATAAGGATGCTTACATAATGTAAAAATATGACAACCAAGAAGAAGGTTAGGTTATCAACCTCAAACTTTCTATTACGAAAGCATGAATTAAAAAGGATTGATTGTCCATCAAAAGTAACTTGAAGTATTTTTCTCTTTACTTCTTCTTCAAACCTTTCCAACAACACTTGATAATCATGCTTTTTTTATGGATTTATTGGATCTTGTTGAACCTATTGATATTTGTCATATGGTTCTGCTTTGCATGGCGCATCATTATCAATAGGTGTCTTGGAATAAGATCCTTAGTGACTTTATCGTCTCAACTATGTTATCTTCCATGTGTCTTCTTATTGCTTTTATTGCTTCTACTTCTTTATTACCTAGGTGGTATTTACCCCTCCCTAGAACCTCAATCAAAGCATATGTCTAGCTATTCCTCATCTGCATCCAAATCAATTGTATTTGACGCTATGACTCTTGACTCGTTCTTCTTTGCAATCACACAAATTAGGAGATAAGTCCGGTAAAAAAATCCAAACCACAACTAACGTTATTTCCTCCTTAAGAGTATATCCAATGGACCAGGGAAATACCCTATATTAGTGCTCTTCTCCATTGTAGAGAATATAATTAATTTAGCGAGATAAAGCTAGTATAAAATCTTCATATTGATCAAATCCCAACAAAATTTGTCTTAGAGCAAGTAAGTCACTTAAACAATTGCCTTTGGTACCAAGATGTTTCGGCAAAATCAATCTTAATACCTTCAAATATGACGCACAATGAGATAATTTAAACACCAATGCTTCATATAATTCCTCTTCGATCATAAAGTCTTTCATGTCCTCCATTGAAAACGTGATAGTAGTGTCTTCATGAACAATTTCGATAGATTTTTACGATTGTTTTTAGTTAATTAGGGAAGATTGTTTGGGGTTAAGAGTATTGGAATCGACAAGGGTGGCGTATGTGGTGGTTTGGGGCAGTAGGGTGGGCTGGATAGCCTCGAGATGAGGCCAGTTGTCGTAGCAGCTATGAGAGGGTTGCATAGCTACTGCCTAGGAAGGAGCCGCAAGTGAAAGAAAAAGCCCATAGGGTTTTTTTTGTATCTATTTGCAAATGTTAAGGTATTATCAATGGGTTTCTATTTAAATTAGAGTTATACCACGTACATTGAGGATTTCATATACTGATCAGGATTTTTTTTTATTTTTTTGAACATATATTTTTTATTTACTTACTTAGGAAAATCATATTACTATATAATGTGTATTTACCGTCATAAAAAGAATATTGATATATTAGAGTGCAAAAAGATATAATTGGTAGTGTGTTTTTTAACATCGATTGGTTAATCTTTATCTTTGAAATAAATTTAAATTTTACTATGAAATTTTCATATTACGTGTCTCATTTCATTTTTAACTCATTGCGATTTGTGAAACAACTTAATTTATTTAAAAATAGTTGAACTATATCGAAAAATTCATTTTAACATTAATGATATTGTTTTATAGTCACGTAAATATTATAGCAAATTTAAGACCTTAATTTAAAACAAAAAAAAAACCTTTTTCCTTAAATTTGTGGCTAAACAGGTGCAAAATAAATAAAACAAAAGGAGTACTAATTGATAAAACATTATAATAAATCACAAATTTTATAGTTAAATTTATTAATAAAATTATTTTAAACCCCATGATTAAATTCTTAATAACAATACCAATAAAACAACAAATGCATGAAAAGATAGAAGAAAGTAATCAGGGCACAAGTGAAAGCAATTGTTTTGATAAGCATGTGAAGCAAGATGATGAGGTTAGCAGAGAAGAATCACTATTAAAGGAATACTCTCCTTAAACAGAAGAGAGTCGGAAGGAACACAAGATATTGATATTTGTATTACTGAAAGAGTGAAACTTGAAAGAGAGATTACTATGTGAAATGATAAGGAGAAGGAACATACCAGGTTCCTTTACAAATCGCAGCAATTGGCAGTAAGGATGAAAGTTATCCAATGGAACATAAGGAAAGACTTGAGGATTTGATAAGGGCAGAAACATGGGAGAATTAGCATATACATTATCAATACCTGAAAAAGCTCAACCCATGAAGAATCTACATGCTTTAGTCTCTCATAAGGTGCTAAAAATGATGATGCTGGAAATCAGAAACTACTCATTAAGAGTCCTCAAGTTTCTGTAGAAGACAAAGATAAAGAAGTTCATGTTATTAATGAGGAACAGATTTGTAAATAGACTGATTTATTTCCATAAGCTATTACGAAGGGTAAGAAAGGAAAACATAAGAATGATAAAAGAGATAAAGGTGAAATACAAGAAAAGAGTGTTAAACCAACAAAGACAAACTAGAAGAGGGTTAAATTCAAATTTATATAATACTCAAAATGCTTTATTTTGAAATATTAGGTCTGTGGAGACCATTGCTAAGCTTAAACCTCTGGTTAGAACCGTTTCAATATTTATTATTTGGCAAATTGGAAATGAAGGAATATCATCTATTATGGGAGAAAGATGTCTAAGTTTGCTATGATCAAGGAATTTAATAAAAACATGTATTTATTAATTAGCTTCCTAGCAATAGATATCTCTGGGTTGAACAATTACCAAATACTTGGTCTTTGTTAATTAGAGTTTTAGAGATTATCACCCTTTAATTACTAGTCAAGTGGTTAAATGAAAATTTCCTAATATAGAAGCTAGAATATTGGAGGTAAGCTCTAGAGGCAAAAGTGAGGGCTTTGAGAGTTGGGATTGAATATTGTATTTGCAACTATAATCTTCATCTTACAATGAAAAATGATTCTTTAGTTTCAAAAAAGATGTTGGAAGGCCAGTGAAAAATACCTTAGGCTATTATAGTGGAAGTTAGAGGAATGGCACAAACATCAAACAATCATTGACTCGTTAAGTGAAGTTAAAAAGAAGCTGAACCAAGACTCAATGGTTCGCCTATCGGCTAAGAAATTGGAAATGACGAAGGATTACCGCTGGATGGGACTCAACACTCCCCTTCTATACTATCTCATATCTCACCTCAGCGCTAATAGAAGCTTCAAGCCCGAGTTATAGGAGCAACCATCGGAAGAAGGAAAAGTCAAGCCAAACAGGAAGCGAACTCAAAACGGGTCCGTCTGTCATGACTTCCAAAAAGAATAAAGGCTAGCTTCAAGAGAACAGCAACCATCCATTGCGAGAGAGATCCCAATTCCGGATATGCTGTTTTATGTCACTCGATGACTTGATTGGGACATTCTTGTTTTAATACGCGAAGATGGTGATGAATCGTTCTCATATATTGCCAGAATCTTTTCGATTGTTCTCTGGTTACGCTAGATTTTGATAAAAGAAAGGGGGCCCAGCGATACAAGAGCATTTTCCAAGCATAAAATCACGAAGCCGGCCCAAAAAGTGGGTGAGACTCGTCATTCTCCGCTTGCAAGTCAAGCTTTTCAAGAGAATCTTTCAGGATGTTCTGATGATCCTAATCAGAGCCAACAAGCAGGTCGAGCTGACATAGGCGGGAATTTGAACCCTTTTGGACTGGAGGGCCGGGTCAGAAGGACCGAGATTGATCTCAGATTGGGGTCAGTAGAGTTTCATTTATCGAATTTGCGGTCCAACCTTGCTAAATAATGAAGATGAATGGTGCTATATCCGCCTGGAGTCTACCATAAGATTTATACCGGGAAAGTGTTAGATAGAAATGTCTGCCTATTAAATCAATACCGGGATCTAACGAGGAAACTATAGCCCTCTCGAAGGAATCTTTCAGGGTGAAAAGCAAGATGTTTGACCTGCCGGGCGTAGCCTTGGTCACTTCTTTTTAGAAAAGCGGAATCAGAAGCTGACCACAGGAGTCGATATTCTGAAGCTGGCAAGCAGGATCCAACCTCAGAAATGGGGTTTCGCTTGACGGGGATCACTCTAAAGAAAGGAAGTCGTTTTGGCTGTTGTTATTCCAAATCACTTTCTTTATAAATGTCATAAAAGACAGGGGCTTTCTTGCTTCAGCATGTGAGGGAAATGCCCCGGGTACCGAAGTTAGCGGCTTTAGAGATAGGGGCGAGGGCGGCGGGACATAGACTCTAAGTCTCATATGATTCAAGAGTTGCCATAGAAAGCTAAAGTTATGCTCGAATTAGAGAAAAATAAAGTTGCTAACATCAGGCTGAAAAAGAGTCAAAACATGTCATACAACATGAATAGGAACTACTCAAATATCAATAGCCACAAAAACAAGAAGATAACAAGCAAAGGGCAGACAAGGATATTTTGTTTAGGGTTTTCTCTCAATTAATGCTACAATCTTAGTTCACCATCATATATATATATATATATATATTTATATATAAAAGCCTTGAAAGATTTAAATGAAGAAAAAGGTATATACCTAATAAATCTGAGAGTTCATGTAGCGTTATCAGTTCCTTGAGAGAGCAATCTGCAGAACTCAAAGTGACAGTAGATTAAACCTCACTTTAGCCATCTATACGCTAAGCTGATTGGGATCTAGGACCTTACCTTGAAAATGATTGTAGCAACACGATTTCTGATCTGATGAAGTCTTTAAAGAGATTGAATCTATGGCATTTGTGAGACTCGTAATCGTCTTTTTGGATGTCACTAAAGCTCGTGTTTAGAGCTGTCAATATGGGCTAGCCCACCCCATCCGGGCTAACCCATACAGGCTTTGACATTTTACGGGTCAGGCCAGGCTAGCCCATTTTTTGTGTGGGCCAGAAAACGGTCGGCCCAACCCACAAGCACGTGGGCTACAGGCTTGCCGGGCCAGCCCACTTTTTTAAAAGTTATATATTTTTTTATAATTATTAAATTAAATTATAAATTATAATTTAAAAATATTATCAT
>NW_006239165.1:267651-274593 GCF_000226075.1 Solanum tuberosum
TTCCCCTCCCATTACCCTTTAGAAAAAGAATTAAAAAATCAAAATCTTCCATCCCCACCCATTACCCTCTTCTTCTTCATTCTTTAATTTTCATCACAACTTTTTATTTTTCATCACAACCTTAAAGATTCACAATGACGTGAGTGTAGTAGTGGTGTTGTTGGTTGTTCAAATTATTTGTTGGTTATTCAGATCTGAAAGTGTGGAGCTCTTTGGAACTTCATCGTACTTTGAGCTTGCTGACACACCTGTAGAACAAATCAAAAGAATAAAATCGCAAAGGGATAAGGTAAGGGGGTTTGGTTTGGTGTTTGTTGGTGATTGATTTGGATTTTGAGTGGCTGTTTTGTGGTGGTTGTTTGGTGGCCGATGGTTCGTCGAAAAAGAAGAACAAATGGCGTTGTGGAGGTGGACTTATGGTGGTGATGGGTTGGTTGTTCTTCGCTGGAGAAGACAAAGAAAATTCTTGTATAAATTCAAATGAATGATTTCTCCGATGAGATTAGAGATAAAGTGGGTGGAATTATAAAAAAGATACAACTATTAGAGAATTTCAATAATTAATTAGAGATTAATTAGTGTAAAATAGAGTTAACAAAAAGAAAGTTAATTAATATAGAAAAGAAAACAAAAAGAATAGAAGAAATTATAAAATTTGACGTGGCGCTGACGTGGCGCTGACCTGGCGATGACGTGGCAGCGAGTGTAATACACTACATGCTGTGAGAGTGGTGTTACACGTCTCAGGGTGGAAATAAATTCACTTTTAAGTAGTAAAGGTGTGTAATAGGTCGTCATAATAGTTGAAGTGTGTAACTGACTTTTCTGTACAAGTTGAAGGGGGAATTTATGCCTTTTCCCATTATATTATATTTTTTAATTAATTTGTATTAGCCCACGGGCCGGCCCTACCAATATTTCTCAAGCCCCACAAATCAACAGGCTTATTCAGGCAGGGCTAAAAAGCCTTTTTTTTAAATGGGCTCCAAAATTTTTAGCCCAGCCCTATTAAATCCCGGGTTAGGCCAGGCCGGTCCAACAGGCCTAGCCCATATTGACGGCTCTACTCGTGTTGTGTTACTGAGAAACGATGGTCGAAGTAAGGTCGGAGGAGGAGAGAGAAGGGTCAATCGGATGGAGAAGAATGCCTCTACGGCTATCCTTTTCTCTTAGGTTTTGGTTCAATTTTTTTCATAGTTGCTTATTTTATTTTTAGGCATTTCTATTTCCTCTTTGTTCCGTAGGATCCGACCTGGGCCACTTTTGGGCTCAAGTTAGTTGTTTGTGTAATTTTATTCAATAAAATGGGCTCTGCCCAATTTAGATTATTTGTTTTTGTATTAAAAAAAAAAGAACGATGTAATTATAATATGAGCCCAACAGGGCTTGATCACACAACCTTAAATTAAATTTACAACCCTTAACCACTAGACTAAACCTTTCACTTGTATCAAAAGATGTTTAATATATATATATATATATATATATATATATAACCAAAATTTGACCTCTATATACAATGTAATTTTTCAACAAAGGGGTGTCGCTTGACACCCTTTGGCCAAGGTGGGTCCGCCCCTAAAGGGAAGGAATACTATAAACCACAGTCTTTTAAAGTTCAAACATTGTGCAAGAAAAACTTTGTTTAAAAGAAAGAGAAAATACATAAAGTTCACCCTGAACTAATACTCTTTTTGTAGAGAGACACTTAAACTTTACAGGGGTCCTAACCCCCCCTAAACAATTTGAAAGTAATAACATTGTCTCATTTTTCAATTAAACCCAGTTGTGAGAAAATGTTTGATTTTCACGCTCCAATCTCAAATTGCCACGTGTGAAATGTCATAAATTATAAAAATAAATATGAAAAAATAAATTTCTTTATTACAAATAAAGGAAAAAATACTTTCCACCCCACCCCCACCCCACAACACCTCTCCATTCCTATCCACTTCTCCCCTTTCCCTAACCTTCTTCATTAAATAAAAAAAAGACAATTAACTTCAATTAGAAATGTTAAACAAAAATCAATCTATTATTTTTATGCTATTATCATTGTAATTTTAGGAAAACAATCATTTTATTTTATTCCTCTATTCTTGGAACTATACAAATACTTCTATTAGCATCAAGAGGCCTTTCGCCTCAAATGATGGAAGCAACCATGGCTAACCACCATTAATCTGTCATTATTGCAGAAAAATGTTTTTTTCGTCAGATAAAATGGTGACTAACAATGACATTTTTTCTCTTCATTTTTTCTTTTCACTTTTGTTATCTTTTCATCATCTCCATCAAAAATATCAAATGTCGACGATGATAAATTGTACCATCGCAATGACGAAGAAGATAGGAGAAGCAAATGACGAGTCCAGAATCGAGGATGACTTGACGGAGTACTCGTCTTGTGACAGTCAATCAAACTTCGAGAAATACTATAGTGCTAACTCGGCCATAGACACTCCAACAAGCTTCAATAGTTGTTAATGGTGTTTGAAGTGATTTGGGGAAAATGGATCTTTATTCTAAAAAAAGAAATCAATTTGAAATGTCACATGGCTTATTTATATTGGTTAGAGACTGTTTTTTAAACTACTCACGCGCTCTTGTAATGTGAGAACACAGCAGGTGCAAAAATAAGTGAAAATGATGTATTAAGTTTGGTTGAAACAAAAGGAGTAGTAGTTGATAAAACATTATAATAAATCACAAATTTATAGTTAAATTTATTTATAAAATTATTTTAAACCCCGTGATTAAATTCTTAATAACAATACCAATAAAACAACAAATGCATGGAAAGATAGAAGAAAGTAATCAGGACACAAGTGAAAGCAATTGTTTTGATAAGCATGTGAACCAAGATGATGAGGTTAGCAGAGAAGAAACACTATTAAAGGAACACTTTCCTTAAATAGAAGAGAGTCGAAAGGAACACAAGATATTGATATTTGTATTACTGAAAGAGAAGTGAAGCTTGAAAGAGAGATTACTATGTGAAAGGAATAAGGAAAAGGAACATACCATGTTCTTTTACAAATTGCAGCAATTGGCAGTAAGGATGAAAGTTATCCAATGGAACATAAGGAAACACTTGAGGATTTGATAAGGGCAGAAACATAGCAGAATTAGCCTATACATTATCAATACCTGAAAAAGCTCAACCCATGGAGAATCTACATGCTTTAGTCTCTCATAAGGTGCTAAAAACGATGATGTTGGAAATCAGAAACTACTCATTAAGAGTCCTCAAGTTTCTGTAGAAGACAAAGATGAAGAAGATTATGTTATTAATGAGGAACAGATTTGTATACAGATTGATTTATTTCCATAAGCTATTACAAAGGGTAAGAAAGGAAAGCATAAGAATGATAAAAGAGATAAAGGTGAAATACAAGAAAATAGAGTTAAACCAATAAATTCAAACTAGAAGGGGGTTAAATTCAATTTTATATAATACTCAAAATGCTTTATTTTGAAATATTAGGTCTGTGGAGACCATTGCTAAGCTTAAACCTCTTATTAGAACCGTTTCAATATTTATTATTTGGCAAATTGGAAAAGAAGGAATATCATCTATTATGGGAGAAAGATGTCTAAGTTTGCTATGATCAAGGAATTTAATAAAAAAAAACATGTATTTATTAGCTTCCTAGCTATAGATATCTCTGGGTTGAACAATTACCAAATACTTGGTCTTTGTTAATTAGAGCTTTAGAGATTATCACCCTTTAATTACTAGTCAAGTGGTTAAATGAAAATTTCCTAATATACAAGCTAGATTATTGGAGGTAAGCTCTGGAGGCAAAAGTGAGGGCTTCGAGAGTTGGGATTGAATATTGTATTTGCAACTATATTTTTCATCTTACAATGAAAAATGATTCTTTAGTTTCAAAAAAGGTGTTGGAAGGCCAGTGAAAAATACCTTGGGCTATTGTAGTGGAAGTTAGAGGAATGGCACAAACATCAAACAATATCATATAATTCAAGAGTTGCCATAGAAAGCTAAAGTTATGCTCGAATTAGAGAAAAACAAAGTTGCTGACATCAGGCTGAAAAAGAGTCAAAACATGTCATACAACATGAATAGGAACTACTCAAAAATCAATAGCCACAAAAACAAGAAGATAACAAGCAAAGGGGAGACAAGGATATCTCGTTTAGGGTTTTCTCTCAATCAATTCTACGATCTTAGTTCTCTCTCTATATATATATATATATATAAGCTTTGAAAGATTTAAAATGAAGAAAAAGGTATATACCTAATAAATCTGAGAGTTCATGTAGCATTATCAGTTCCTTTAGAGAGCAATCTACAGAACTCAAAGTGACAGTAGATTAAACCTCACTTTAGCCATCTATACGCTAAGCTGATTGGGATCTGGGACCTTACCTTGAAAATGATTGTAGCAACACGATTTCTAATCTGATGAAGTCTTTAAAGAGATTGAATCTATGGCATTTGTAAGACTCGTAATCGTCTCTTTGAATGTCACTAAAGCTCGTGTTGTGTTACTGAGAAACGATGGTCGAAGTAAGGTCGAAGGAGGAGAGAGAAGGGTCAATCGGATGGAGAAGAATGCCTCTACGGCTATCCTTTTCTCTTAGGTTTTGGTTCAATTTTTTTCATAGTTGCTTATTTTATTTTTAGGCATTTCTATTTCCTCTTTGTTCCGTAGGATCCGACCTGGGCCACTTTTGGGCTCAAGTTAGTTGTTTGTGTAATTTTATTCAATAAAATGGGCTCTGCCCAATTTAGATTATTTGTTTTTGTATTAAAAAAAAAGAACAAAGTAATTATAATATGAGCCCAACAGGGCTTATCACACAACCTTAAATTAAATTTACAACCCTTAACCACTAGACTAAACCTTTCACTTGTATCAAAAGATGTTTAATATATATATATATATATATATATATATATTAAACCAAAATTTGACCTCTATATACAATGTAATTTTTCGACGAAGGGGTGTCGCTTGACACCCTTTGGCCAAGGTGGGTCCGCCCCTAAAGGGAAGGAATACTATAAACCACAGTCTTTTAAAGCTCAAACATTGTGCAAGAAAAACTTTGATTAAAAGAAAGAGAAAATACATAAAGTCCACCCTGAACTAATACTCTTTTTGTAAAGAGACATTTAAATTTTGTGGGGATCTAACACCCCCCTAAATAATTTGAAAGTAATAACATTGCCTCATTTTTTTATTAAACCCAATTGTGAAAAAATGTGTGATTTTCACACTCCTATCTCAAATTGCCACGTGTTAAATGTCATAAATTATAAAAATAAATATGAAAAAAGAATTTTCTTTATTATAAATAAAAGAAAAAATACTTTCCACCCCCCACAACACCTCTCCATTCCTATCCTCTTCTCCCCTTTCCCTAACCTTCTTCATTAAATAAAAAAAAACAATTAACTTCAATTAGAAATGTTAAACAAAATCAATCTATTATTTTTATGCTATTATCATTGTAATTTTAGGAAAACAATCATTTTATTTTATTCCTCTATTCTTGGAACTATACAAATACTTCTATTAGCACCAAGAGGCCTTTCGCCTCATTAATCTGTCATTATCGCAGAAATGGTAGAAGCAACCATGGCTAACCACCATTAATCTGTCATTATCGCAGAAAAATATTTTTTTCATCAGATAAAATGGTGACTAACAATGACCTTTTTTCTCTTCATTTTTTCTTTTCACTTTTGTTATCTTTTCATCATCTCTGTCAAAAATATCAAATGTCGACGATGATAAATTGTACCATCACAATGACGAAGAAGATAGGAGAAGCAAATGACGAGTTCAGAATCTAGGATGACTTAACGGAGTACTCGACTTGTGACAGTGAATCGAACTTCGAGAAATACTACAGTGCTAACTCGGCCATAGATACTCTAACAAGCTTCAATAGTTGTTAAGGTGTTTGAAGTGATTTGGGGAAGATGGATCTTTATTCTAAAAAAAAACAATTTGAAATGCCACACGACTTTTTTATATTGGTTAGAGACTGTTTTTTAAACTACTCACGCACTCTTGCAATGTGAGAACACAACAGGTGCAAAAATAAGTAAAAATGACATATTAAGTTTGGTTGAAAGTAGTTTAGTGAGGTAATAGGACCTTCAAAAAGTTCAAGTGTCTTTTTACAAAACGGGTCTTACTTTAATGGGGTAATTATCTATTTTCTCTCAAAGAAAAGTTGTTAAACTCTTTAATGGGGTATAGATTATAGAAATGTTCAGTGGAGACAATATACAGTTATCATCAAAGGTCGCAATGGAGTGAAAAGTACCTCTCTATCATTAATTAAAGGTCTTGATTCGAGTTTTAAAAATAAAATCGCCTCTAATAGGGAGTGTTTTACCTTTGAAATGAAACTTTCTGACATTAATATAAATTAATCAGGCCCCAAAAAAAACCAATTTAAAAACCAATAATACAATTATTAATTTTTAAACCTTTACGCTAACTATAAAAGATCACACAGAGAAACTGACATTCACCAAAATTCTAGATTAACTATGTGGAGGGGGAAAAAAAAAGAAAAAACAAAACTATGTTCTAACTTAAAATTCGATGTCATTGTTGGATCATTCCACACTACATATTCAACTTTTAATTATTATTTTTAACAGCTTTTCATTACTTGAGCCTCGATAAAGGGTGTGTTTGGTATGAAGGAAAATATTTTTCGGAAAATGTTTTTCAATTTTCTCATATTTGTTTAGATAAAATGTTTTCCAAATCAACTCATTTTCCTCAAATTCAAGGAAAATGACTTTCCTTCAAAACCTAAGGAAAATATTTTCCAAAACTTTCCTCCAACTTCAAATTACAATTTTTTTGTTGAAAAAATTAATTTTTTTGTTAAAAAAATAAATTTAAAGCTTATTTTTAAAAAACATTTTTCAACTTCAATTTTTTTATT
>NW_006239165.1:275183-284458 GCF_000226075.1 Solanum tuberosum
CCAAAAAAAATTAAGTTTATTTTTAAAAAATATTTTCAATTTCAATTCAAAAATTATTTTCTACATATTTTCTCAAAAATAATTTTCATTCATAAATCAAACACTAAAAAATCTTTTACGGAAAATATTTTCTACTCATCAACCAAACATGAGAAAATAAGTCAAAAATCTACTTGTTTTCCACGAAAACATTTTCTAGGAAAACATTTTACATGAAAAATATTTTCCTTCATACCAAACACACCCAAAAACTCCATGTACTTTTCAACATTTTGAAAAATCAAACAAAACCAATTTGGAGAATATTCAACAAGAAACTCAGCACGTAACTGAAAATTGTGTTGCAATTACGTATCCATAATTTTATTTTGAGGAATATTAATAGGTGCAATCACAGTCCGGAAAATTTCTTTATTAACTTGGTCAAATAAGCGGGTTGGATTGAAATTGAAAATATTAAAATGGGTTGAAATAGAAATTGAGTTGGATTCTGACCCGCCCAAGTTTACTTTGTGCTCGATTGGGTTGGGCTCAAATAAGCTTAAAAACGGGTTGGATCTTGATCCGCCAATTTGACCCGCTCAATCTCAATAATTTTAATCTATTATTATTTAAGTTTTATAGCCACAATTTTTGAATTTTAACTCAAGAAAATTTGAAAAAAAAAGTTACAAATGGTATATAAATTCTAAAAGATATAAATAGATAGTAATTCATACTTTCAATATAGGAACATATATTACAATTTATATCAATGCAAATAAAGAATTTTAAAACGGGTTGAAATTAGAGATTAAATTGAGCTCAATTGAGGATTCTCTTAAAATGGGTTAGGACTTGAATGGGTTGAGATTGAACCCAATTTTAATTATCTTGAACCCAACCCTTAAAATTCTGGACGGATTACCTATAATTGGGTTCATTTTTGACACCTCTAGGTGCAATCACAGTCGGGAAAATTTCTTTATTAACTTGGTCAATGAGGTTTCCTGGAAACTTAAAAGCTCTTAATAGCATTTCACATGCTATTATTCAACCCGTTTGACACAATTACATCAAGCCAATGAAATATTCAAGCAACATATACAGTGTCACGAGGAAATGATCTCTTCTGACCACTTACAAATTGAATAGAAAAAAAAATGACTTTTGCAGATCTTTTAGATAGATATAAAAATGAAGGATCTCTTATAAAATAGGTCACTGATGCAAAACGAGAATTCATACTATCAGTAACTATTCTCATTCATTCCGAAGAGAATTCACTACCTGAACTTATACACAAGTCTTTTGATACACTTGCCTTTTCCCTTTTATAAAAAAAAAAATGAGTTAGACATAACTAGGAGAATTGCCACTTCAAAAAACTTCATCAGCTCTTCAATATCTCCAAATTACTGCATAACTTACTGATATACTCTCTCATGTACAGCTAGGTTACCGATACTTGTTCCTGCAATGTATCCCCCTGTCCAAGCATTCTGCAAGTTGGCCAAGTGCTAAACAATCAGATGAAAAAAGTAGCCAGCTGAAATCCCAATATATATATAAAGAGAAGGAATAGAAAACGAAAATAGGAAACAAGACACATGGGTAAAGTAGGTTTAGTTCAGACAGTGAATATGTGTTTTAGGAGCAAGACAGCATATCATCTGTAAGAACAGCGATATCAGCTTTATCAGTGTCTGGTTTCACATTTGCTAGAATATCAATCACAAATCCATCGGGACGCATGTTTGATATGTAGAGGGGTTCAACACTAAAGATAATCTCGTTGAACAAAGACGTTTACAATAAATAAAATCGGTCATACATCAAAAATTAAATTTATAATATAGAATTGCTGTATCAAAACTTTGCTAAATGAAATTGCAAAATAGTTCGATAAAGAATCTTAGAGAAAGGTAATATCGTGTAGGGTAATCATTAGTAAATTACATGATATAACATCAAATATCAAAATAAGTCATTTTTAGCAGAAAACAACTATCCAACCAATTATTTATAAGTACCCTAATAGGTCAAATTAATGTCAGTACAACTTCCTTCTAATACAACATATTTAGTCTGTTATTTTCCTAAGAGATTTAACTTAAGGTAGTCTATCATGTCTTTTTGACAAGGAAAAATCTATATCATGTTCTTTTCTTTTTCTTTTTTTTATTGTTAAAGGCTACCCATTGAAACTCAAGCAACAATAAAGTGTTGTAAAGGAATATACAAAGGGAGCAGATCATCACTGCTGTAAGCGTAAAGAGTCCAAGAAAAATCTTCATGTTTTATGTCTAGTAGGACTAAACATCATGGGAAAACTGGAATTACAGAAATATAAAAACCCAATTTTTTTTTATATTAAGTTAATAAAGAAAACTTAAAACAAATTTCTTAAGACAATGACGACGACGACCACTTTGAAAGTACAAAGTCTCTACAAAATGGCATTTCCAGTCTACTGTTTATAAGAAGATGCGGAAAAGATGAGCACCAATATAGTTGTTTAAAGTAGGTGGACCATGACTTTACTTTACAAGGATTCCTACTGTATTTATCTAAAAATAAACCAACTACAGCACACTTTCACTATCCAGTATCCACCAACTACATCAACAATATGATTTGTTTTTGGTGCGTGGTGGAATTGATATTCCTCAATCCTAAGATAGTTGTAATAGGCTATATGAACCCTCACTTTTTCTCTTTTCATTTGGACCCACTGCATTCCAATTTTATTTGCTACCTACACTTCTTCAGTTTCTGAATGATACACCAAATAGTAATATGATTATAAGATAAAGGTTTTGGCTGAACAGATTGTTTACACAAAAAAAAAATTGCCTTCTCTTTGTAGTATACCCATCAGACTTATAGATACATATATATATATATATATATATATATGTATGCATATGTAATAAGTATATAATAAAGAGAACATGACGCTTTTCTTGTTAATTCTACCCTGTGGATTCAGATCAAGCTCATATTACCTGAAAATTGAAGCCACCAGTAATACCATCAACATTGACTACCTACAGGATTTTCAAAGAATCAGAAACAAATATGGAAAGCCGTAAACTGTGTCCTACATTTGCACCTGAAGCAAGAGAAGTAAACCACAGGCATTAGTTAGACAACCTCTCCAGCAAAGTAGAGATGCGGATGGATCCTGCTCCCCATCATATCAAGGTAGATCTGTTTGAAGAAATAGAAAGATTGCAACTCTCAGAAATTAATTTAGCTAAATTGAAAGGGTCTTCACATTGGCGCATTGGAAGGCATATATAGACAGGAAGAAAAGAAAAGGGAGCACCTCTGAAAGTGGAACACCTCCGGCTGTGACAAACTCATCCTTAAACTGGCCCTTCATTACCCCAAAAAGAATGCAACAGAAAGTTTCTTTTCAATCAAAGTAATGACATCAAAAGCAGAAATGAGTCTGAGAAATGGGAAGAGACATGATACCTTTCCCTTCACGCTAAATGCACAATCTTTTAACAAAGCAGCGACAGAAATTAACAAATTATTGGAAATGGAGGACCACAGCATGTCTCCACATATGCCCTGCATTAATCGAAAAGGAAATTTAAAAAAATAGAAGTGGACATCAAACATTCTGAGAAGATATTTTTATGTAGAAGCCCAAAAATATCCTTGCAACTGAAGTAAACATTTTTACCTCACGATCTAATATATACTTCCAAAATCTTTTCACAACCGCAAGTTCAGAAGGATAAGAATTCAGCACCTTCTGCCTCTGCATTGAAGAGAACAATAAGGAAAGTGGTGAAGTGAGATCCTATACAAATCAGAAATCATATGCTTTCTTGTCATGATGAGATATTATTTTGCAGGAGACAACTATCAATAGTTTCAGAACCTTTTTCTTTTGATAAGATTGATCAATAGTTAAAGAACCCTAAGCATGAGTACATCTCATACAATCTGTTTATGTGGTTCAATAAATTAGTAGAACTATCTATTGCTGCTCAAATATCTTATATGGACCATGGAAAATATCTTATATGAGTGTGTGTGAGTACTGGGTAGAGATATATACACCTTTTTTTGCTATGTATTTCACAGGAACCCATAACCGCTCACATCACATGTACTTCAAAACAAATGAAGGATCCATGGATACAGTTGCTCAATCTACAATGCAAATGTTTAATGTAATTTCAAGTATTAGTTCCTGTATCTTTCTTTCCTTTCTGTTTTTTTGATAAAAGTAGTTCTCTTCTCATGGAGGACAGCTTTCTGTTCTCTTCCAGACATTTCCCATATTTGACAAAACTGTTTATATGGAATCAAAGCCTTTAGCTTCAATTCAGGTCATCGAATGTATTACCAAAAATTGACTCTTGTGACGAGTGAGTGCAGACTTTAGATCTTCAATAGGGAGGTCAGGAGTAAAATCCACGCAAAGCGTACCTGGATGTGTTTGCAACTAAATTTAGCAAGAGAAAAGGTTGTGGTAAAGAGAAAATGACAAAAACAGAAGAAGGAAAACATTTTTTACCCTTATAGTTTGAACTGGATAGATAACGTGCCCCCCAAGCAGATAGCCTAAGAACCACAGGCCCACTGAGTCCCCAGTGGGTTACAAGCATGGGTCCTACCTAAAAGATAGTATTATTGTTCTGCAGTACAAATATACTATCCAAGAAATGCAACCAATCAGAAGTGCATACCTGAGTAAGCTGTGGTATTTTCTTCTGGATGCCTTCCAACTGTAATTTTGCTTTTACTTTTGGGAATGTTACCTATGGATGACAAGCAAAATGGTTACTGTCAGTCATAGGCATGAATATATTCACGTACTCAAAGGTGTGATAAGTATGTCACAACTGTTTTAATAATCAACACAAAATTGCAAATGATGTTTGTAATATATACTCCCTATGTTTCAATCTGTTTGTGTTACTTTCCTTTTTAGGCTGTTTCAGAAAGAAGCCTCTTTCCTAATTTGGCAACTCTTGAATTTCAACATCCCACATGGCAGGTTTAAAACATTTTGGTACATTATACATATATTTAGTTTAAGACCTCAAGATTCAAAAGACTTCTTTACTTTTTTAAACTCGGTGTCAAGTTAAACTAAGACAAACAAATTGAAAAGGATGGAGTATAATATGGTGTTCACTTTAATATAAATTTCAAGCAAAACAAAATAAAAATGAACCAGTTAAAATATACATAAGTTAAAGGAAACTCTGTTAAGGAATAAATCAAAGATCACTATGTCATTAGACGAAAAGGTACGATCAGTGCACATTGTCCCAGAATATATATAACACCAAAGCATCACCTAAAATTTAATAAAGGTGATTTTACAGGGGAGACAAAACTCATGTTTTTATATAGCAATCGCACATATTCCGGAGAAGAACTAGCTCAGTACTTAAAGAACATAGAAATTTGAAGCATGCAAGGTAGCACTGGTAGAAGTCAAAAGGAACTAGTGTCTCATAAGACATATTAAATGCTAGAATAGAGGAAAGAATCAATTCTCAGTGCAGATAGTTGACTGACAATCAGAGGTAGGTCATCCTTAATACTACTATTTGAAAACCAATAGTATCTGAATCCAAAAAAATTATTAAAAAAATACTTACGAGACATATAAATCATCTCCCCGAGTATATTCATGATTCAGGAAAGAAGGAACTATTGACAACACATAATTAACAAGCTATATCTTCATTGATGTGATATAAAACATAAGGAGTAGCAGCCAAACACCTCAAAGACTGATTTCACTCAATTGGCTGCAAATGGTAAAGAAACCTACACCAGACAGTTCTGCTAACTTCAAGTCATCAATCTTGAAAGTGAACAGGCTTGGAACCGGTTCCAAAATTGAATGACCAAGTTGAGTGGCAAGATTATAACCCTGAACAGGAAAAGATGGAAATGAAGGGAAGGAATAGATGCAAAAAGTGCTACTAACTCATTACCAAACTGACCTGCTTACTACTCCCACTAGCAATAAGTAGATAATCAGCTTCAACATGTTCCACATAATCAAGGCTACGTTTCTCAAGCTTAATGGCAAACTTTCCATCAGCAGTGGAAGAAGCACTAGTAACAACTTTTCCAGTCTGCAACAAGACTAAATAAGGAACTGGCATATCAGCATTTTGATAGGGAAAAGGGAAATGGAATACCTCACAAATTACAAATACGTAATCTAACTGCTCAAGATTCATAGCTAAGGATGCGCAAGCCTAAACATTCTGAGATCTTCTGGTCTGAACATTCTCTCCTTTTTCTTTTCTTTTTTTGAGAAATGAAAGAAATTTTAAATTTGATCCTTTTGCTTAGCATGAGGGTATTTGGATTCATGGTACAGCACAACGAGACAGATATTTAATATTTTAACTCGCCAGTGTAGATGATAGAGCAATTTAAGTTTAATGTCAAAGAAATATAGAAGGCTGATAGTGCAGAGCTGTTCAGAACCTCAGATTAGGAGCATACTTCCTTCACAATATTCAGCGATCTGCTTTTGGGTATAGCCCATGAAATATGTCATCCGTAAGTTGCACATTTTGGTTGATATAACTTGTTTATCATCACAAGTATGAAGTAAACTACACAGAAAATGCATAAAAATGCACGAGACTTTCAAAATATTGCTATTTTAGTTTAAGGCAGAACTTTTCCATGTCAAACTGGTGATTGAAACAGAATAGATACACTTGAGGATAATTGAGAAAACTTCAACTAAAGAAGGTAACATACTATAAGTATGCACCGGGTGCATGGAGTCTTAACATGGACCTTAACTTCATGATTGTTCAACATCTAACCTTGGTCTATAGTAGTTTTAACCCTGAAACAATTTCATACACATCTTGGCACTGAATGCTTTAGGCAGAATGATTACAAAGGGTAGACTGTTGGGTTAATAGTTTTGCAGAGTAAATATAGATGAGCATCATGTTTCCGAATAGTTTCTTTGTTTAAATAGCCAAGTTTAACGTAGTCATTTAGCATCATGATTATTCAACATCTAGCCTTGATCTATAGTAGTTCTAACCCTGAAACAATTTCATAAACATCTTGGTAGTGGATGCTTTAAGTAGAATGATTACAAAGGGTATAGTGTATCCCTAACCTCACAAGGTAGGGGTAAGGTCAGCGTACACTCTATCCTCCCCCGACCCCACCTTGTGGGATTATATTGGGTATGTTGTTGTTTGATTACAAAGGGGATAATATTGGGCTAATAATTTTATAGTTTGAATAGAGATGAGGTTCATCTTTCCTTATTCCAATTTGTTTAACTTGTCACTCTATCTCCGGTCTCCCATATTTTACAATAAGAAAGAAAATTGAAGGATCACATGTCTCAAATTCCAAGATGTTCTTGGCATATACTTGGCTTCAAGTTGACCGGTAAATTCTGTATAAGCAAGTGTCAGTGTACGTGTAGATAAGTGTATGCAAACACACACGAGCTAACAGAAAACTTTTGCTTTCAGGGAAGTGTGACCTTACAAGAGTAGAAAGTCCAAAGCTATTCAAACAGACAATTTAGATAATAGATATAGGCACCCTTGCCCCTGGAGAACTTCTAAGGATATGAATGTACAAGGAGTATAATGTGAATAGAAGTAAAAGCTTATGCAACCATACATGCTCCCAAATAACTATGACAAAATATAAAATAAAATTGTGATAGAATAGTTTATCTACCTCCACTCCTCTTTGCCTCAGACATGAGACAATCAATTATAGTAGATGAACTATCACTGGCGGGAAAGACCCTTCCGTCTTCCTCTATCTGAGGCAAAATCAGCAGAACTACACGTTAACATCAACAAGAAGAAAAGAAACATAAAAAAGGTAGTCTCGGAGATTACTTTTAACACAACACCATGATCAGAGAACCAGGACATTGTATCCATTGGACCATGAGTATGGAAAAAGGAGCCTTTAAATTCCTTATGACCCCTTGGATACTGTTCAGCCAAAATCTGCAAAAGAGTTTGGTTTCGGTTGAGCTTGACTTATATGCTGCTAAAACACCACATATCTGAAGTTGAAAATGATACTCGACTATGAGCACCTTTTAGGAAAGAAAAAAAGAAAAGAACACAAACATACTTGTACTCTTGGCTCAGTTATTTAAGTTGATTTTATAACTCTAATAAACTATAGCCTACAGACAAACATCCTACTCAATCAGTATAAAGGAATGCAAAATCTGGACTGAGGGAGTTGAGACATCAAACAAAAAAAATTCTATTTTAACTCAATTATTTATTTGTATCTTCGATTTTTCATGTGCAAACCTAGGCTAAAAGGTACTTATCTTCAAATCCCTAAGGTATAATTTGCAGTATTTTCTGAATTCCAAGAACTACAGATAAATAAAAGTCACTCTTCCAGAAGTGTCATAATCTAAGAACATCAAGCTTTGGGCACCAATTCTACAACTTACTAAGCATAGAACATATCTTTAAATTGCAAAGAGAATTTTACCTTGTTGTCAGGACAATGCCCATTAGTCACATTGCAGCGACCTCCTCCAGAAATTTTGACCTACCAAAACAAAAGAACAAAACTTTCCACATTACAAACACAAAATTAATATTCTCCACTTTGAGAATATTGTATCAATTACCTTTGACAAAGGTCTCGCTTTTTCAATAACAACAACTTTAAGATTCGGAGCGAGAGTCTTAGCCCTTATAGCACCGTAAATTCCAGCTGCTCCGCCCCCTACTACTAACAAAAGCTCTTCACCTGACTACTTTACCAAAAACACATATATTACCAAAAATTGCAGAAAAATAGTTAAATTCTCTGTACATTAATTTCAATATTACCTTTGGAGTAGCTAAGGAGAGAGTAGTTGCACTGAATTTTCTTCTTCCATGGCTAGGGATTGAGCATGGATAGTTTCCTTTGAAAGTTGACGTTTGAGAGGCAAATCCAAAACGAAAAATGAATCGCTGCGGTAGCAAATTCATTGAATGAAAGAATTCAAACATTCATCAGTTCGAATTTTAGGAACGTTTTGTGGAATGCAAACTGATAAAGAAAGTTTTTTTAGTTTTTTTTTTTCGTATTTTAACTAGTGATATTTTTGCATATAAAAAAAAAATTAATGCTAAATTGTTTTGAAATTCTACTATATTATAAAAGAGAATTTAGGGCCAAGTATAATATTATATATTATACTTGTGGGACTTTTAAAATTCTATTTTATATCCAAGTATAATATAAAATAATATAGAATATGTATATATATATATATATATATA
>NW_006239165.1:286954-308243 GCF_000226075.1 Solanum tuberosum
TGAATCTATCGTAAAAATACTATAAATCATGATAATTGACAACATAAAATATTTCAAAAAATGTTGTATGTGGGTAGTCTTATTATGCCTTAAATAGCGTCAAAGAAAGTACAGGTTTGTGATCAAAAAACTTATTCTTTTATCCACGCAAACAATCGCTTCAAAAACTCGGTTATTAGCCCCAAAATATATCATTTATATTATTGGGCCCGTGCTATGCACGGGCAACATTATCTAGTATTGACTATAAAACTTAATTAGTGGTCTAAAGTGACTATTTTCCAATTTCATCCAGAAATATCTAGAAGAATTAAGCTCAATTAATAGTGGTTGTGTGCTAAAATAACCATGTCATAATAGATGTGTCAAGTCTAAAGGTAACAAATAAAAATGAATGGATCGAGTAATTAGGTGAAATTTAAGTTATAGCTAAGCACGAAACTTAAATTCTACCTAACGTATAAAAACTAAAGTTTCTATTTAAAACTATAACCTGATTATTTATAAAATTCATTTGATTCTTGAAGAGGGATTAGTAATTATAAAAAGGTGATATTTTGGAGTATCACTCTGATTCTTATCTCAATTGTTGGAAGAATTGCTAGGTTGGCTGTTTAAGATGTTTTGTTTTATTAATATGCCTAATGATATGTTAGTTTTATTTTGTTCTTAGAACTTGAATTTTATTTTAGAGTAGAGAATCAATATTTTGTGCTCGATTCCGGAGAATAAAGTCATCCTTAGTAGGAACCTGATAATGAGGTTTTTTTATGGTGTGAAATCGAATTAATTGAGTCAGTGTGTTGAAGACTGATTGCTTGAAGCAACAAAAGAAAAGGCTTGTTTGGAGAGAGTAGTACTAGAATACTAATACTGCATCCCTTGTATTGTACATCAAGATTATCAACCCCAAATCCTTGCGGTGTGAATTTGGAATAGTCAGGCTCCAATTCGAACCGAATACCAACAAAGTAACAGAAAATCATAACGACATATTGCAAGGAATTGGATATTTCAACTTGATATGTAACCAAAATATACAGTCAAAGAAAGTGGCATTTGTCAACTCTCAACAAATAAATAATGCTCTCAACTGGAATCTGCATCTCTTGGTTGCATTACATTCACTTAATATATACCAAAAGAATAAAGAAATGCCTACAGTTCCGGCAGGAGCTGATCTAGAGTGTTGTCTACTGGTTCACGTGAACACAATAGCTTTTGTCCGTGTACTATATGTATTACAAAATCAACTAAACATTTGACTATGAACCCAATTATTATTTTAGATTAACTTGAGGTCACATATGAACCCATAAACTTCAAATCCTGAATCCGTCTCTGGTTCTGGGGAAGATATTGAATTACTTTATTGCTGGCAAGCAAAATGTTTCACGATAGAGTCTTCAACACCGACCATTTGGATGTAAGAACATCTGCCGTCAGCTCTCTTGCCACTGTCCAGCAGCACAATGCCATTCATGAACAAGATGCAGGGTTACAAAACCACAGAAGAAAACACCAACAGACAGAGGTCAAAGCATGAAAGCTCCTAGATTAGATCTATACACTAAAGATAGTCAAAAAGATTCACTTGAGGACTACTTCTTTTGGGCAAACAAAAGACGAACTTTAGTTTAGACGAGAACAACCAACTCTTGATGTTTGTTTTGATCTATGGTTCCTCGATTATAGTACTTTCCTTCCTAACTTATGCACACATTTTATTCAAATAGACTAAAGGCCTAATGACTGTCCCTTATCACAGAGAGTTATAGTACCTTATAAATGAACGATCAGCAAACATATTAGTAATAGAATCTGGCTGCATTACATAATACTCATAGACGAACGATCAAATATTAGTAATGTTAAATCCAAATGAAAAGACTAGTTCTTTCATAGACTTGTTATCGTATATGAAAAGACGAAGTAACAAATTTACAACACGATTGTCATTGTAGAATCACATTTCTGTTTTAAAAAACTATGTGTCTCATGCTATTTGCAAAAGTTTTCCAGCTGATTGTACATTCTTCAAAAGAGGATTAATAAAGTATACTGACCTTTAGACGATGCAGGCATTACAACAACATGCATAGTTGCATTGTTTGGAGGTAATGCTAAACGGAGAGGATATAAATTCCCATTGAATTTGTTACGCGAACAAACAATAATCTTCTCTAGCCCTGTTTCTTCTTCCAACTTTCTAGTCAGTTCCTCTAATCCATGCCCTTTGAATTGTAAAGAAGGCCCTTCCGCTGAATCATTCACATTTCCATTTTCATCCGCCACATGGTAATAGATAAGCCTACCTTCGGATTTCACAGACTGCACATTAATTTCATACAAATCTAAGACATCAGTTTAATTTGATACAGTGAACACATTGATTTACACTATGAGAACACTTTGTTTGGTTGTAGACGGACCACAAAATCAAATTTATACTTGATACTTATCCAAATTTATCTTAGTTTAAACTAAGCACTTGTTTCAGATTAATTTTGATATAATGAACCAAATAAATCATAAGAACAATATAGTATCATCATCATAATTTTGTTCGCGAACCAAATTCCATTTAGCATCAAAATGTAGCATCAACAGAGTGAACACAAACCTGAGTCCTGGAAAATTTAGCAGATGTTAGACGAAAAGATGAGCTCAAATCATCATCACCCACTGATTCTGATTGCGAAACGCTTTCATCAGGCAATTCAGGCAGTACCTCAACAGTATCAACTGACCATAAGATCCAATCTTGATGTCTATGAGGTATATCATGTGTAACTGAATTCCTCCAAGGAGGTAATCCACTATTCGCCCTTAAAAAATTCCCATATCTAGTTTTCAGCTTCACCACAGATCCCTCTTTTATAGGTTCCCATTCAACTGATGAATCCAATTTACTAGGCAAACTTTGGACAACTTTCTGACCCGTTACCCCGAACAGACGTTGATCGTCTAAAGCCGTTAGGTATTTTCCATAAATACTTTTTAAACGGATCACATTGTCCAATCCTTCAGGGAATTCGACAGTCCATTTAACGGTCCTTGTAGATCCACTGCGATCTTGGTATACGCATTCTTGATCAGGATCAGCGTGTAAGAATTTGTCATGGTTGCTCTTTAGCCTAACGGATTTCGCTTTCTGGAAAAATTCCATTTACAATTGAAGAAAAATTAAATACCAATGATCTTATTGAATTGAGGAAAAAAGGAAGAGTGTGTGTTTGTGAAACAGCTATTATTAATGTATGTAAGATGTCGTAATTGTGTAACGGGCAGGTAGGTAATATGTTGTCTGTGTGAAATCTTTGACTTTAACGTCCTTTTTTTTCTTTTCTTTTTTTGATATATAGTGTCCCCGCTAATTTCATGGGAGTACTTGCTGGCTTGTACTAATATAATATAATATGATAATATATAATTTTGTCGATCAAAACTTAATAAGTATTTTTTGTGTATGCAAATCACATGGATTTTTCTATATATTTTTACTTTTCATTTCAATTTATTTTTCCCCGATATGACTACAAGTTTACTTACCTAACTACATTGAATAGATTTATTGAAAGAAATAACGATGACAATAATAATAATAATAATAGCAAATTCAGTGTAATTTCACAAGTCTGAGAAGGATAGAGTGTATGTATATCTTAGCTCTATCTTAAGAGGGTAGCGAAGTTAAACCCTCAACTCAAAGGAAGATGTAAAAAAGAGAACTAGCAACAAACAAAAACAACAATAAGATAGTAGAATAATCGAGACTAATGAAACAACAACTAGTAAGAAAAATAAAAAAAAATACGAAGAAAAAAAAAGGAATAAAACTAGTACTCCAAGAATGGGAAACCAATATAATATGTCCGACTACCTACTAATATTTTTCTACCTTAATTCTCGACCTCCACATCCTCCGATCAAAAGTTATATCCTTGATGAATTGAATTTGCATCACGTTTGCATTTGATTTATGACTTGCTCATTTTAATAAGTGAAACTTTTATATGAATCTGACTGAAATAAGCTATAAAGAGCGTAATTTTCCTATTATGTGATTACAAACTAAACAAGTAATTTGTTAATGTTTTTAATTAATCAGATATAATCTACATATGTATATACATCTGTTTCATTTATCAATGTGCATGAAAAAAATTAGATCAATTGTTATTAAGATACGTAACGTAATGTAACAATCCCTAGATATTTGTTCAACATGAAAGCAATTTTTTACTAATTTATAGTTCTTATGTAACAAATGATCGTGACTTGTGTCATTTGTTTGGTCCCAGACTGACCACAAAATCAAGTATTTGTATTAGGTGAAGGCATCTTATGTGATAGATGAATTAAAAAATCAACTCTTATAAAACATTAGTATAATTTTTCAAGAATCCAGCGTGCCCCACTCTGGGGCTCTCAGGGGTCATGTGGTAGGATAGATAATAGAGATAGTAATATATAGTTTCTAAATAAAAAAAACTAGAATTATTTTATCTTGAGTTTGATTTGAATATTAATTAATTTTAACATTATTTATTTCATATTTGTAATATAATGATGAGATAATTATTTCATATATATATGATAGATAACCAATCCCATGAAATATCTTAATTTATGAGATAATTTGATTTATCTCATTTTTCATATCAAAATCTTATTCATTGACAAGCCTTAGGCCAATTATGAAGTGTTTTATCCGATGAGTAAGCTTTGAACATGTTTCGGCTTAGATTATATATATGTGTCAATAAATTTATAAAATATATATAAATATTAGATCATAAACTCAGTACATTAAGTTTGATGAAAGTAGTAGAATTATGAATGCAAACTCATAAAATTCAATTTTAAAATTTGTTTCTAAATCAATGTATTATATTGTTCTTTTACTTACTTTGTTTCCTGTTGATCAGTCCTAACTCAAGTAATTACTCTTTTCGTTTCATGATTTGTCACATATTACTTTTTATGAGACAAATTACTTATAACTTTGATGGATGTTTTCCTTTCCTATATTTATATTTTAAATTACAATTTATATATAATATTTTTCATATATTTTTTTAATATTAAAATTTTAAATAAATTAACTTTAAAAAGGATCAATAATTTTTGAAAAATAAAACATGACAATTATTACGGAACAGATGGAGCGAGGTGTCACGTCGGTGGACATATTATAAGTAGAGTTTCATTAATTTGGCGTTTGGGATGCTTAATTAATCAGCACATGTTGATACTCTATTTTTCCTGATTCTCATGTGAAATTGTCGGCCAGTTTGACAAGGCACACCCAGTCATGAACTTGTGAGTAATTTTCGTTTAGATATTTTTACAATAATTCGTTTTAATTAGGCAACTAAACACATTAAAAAGGGTCATATAAAGACATTTTAAGATTTTGGAAATTTCTTTTGCATGTTTTCAAGTGTTGCGAATTTTCTTGAACGACAGGTGTCTTTGGAAACATGGATAGTGTTGTATGACTGTGTACATGTCATAAGGTATTAGGTTAAGTATCGGTGCAATTCTTGTATTTAGCTATTACCATTGAGTAGAGTTAAGTTAATCATATGAAATATTCTTTGTTCATAATTATTTGTTTAATTTTCATTTTTTATTTGTCCATTTTGATAAATCAAGAAAGGATAAATTATTTTTACATATTGTATCCTCAATTAATTAATTTTAAAAAGATAGAACTTCTTAAAATTCTTGAATTTTGAATTCTTCATTATTAAATAAGATTAAAATAGTAAACTCGCTATATTAATTATTATTTTCTTAATAGGCGTGTCAATTTAAAAGGGGATAAGTAATTTGGAACACAAGGAGGAGGAGTATATCATGTCCTTAAATTATATACACTCTCAGCTTTAATTAGAAAACACCTTAGATTTTACAACTTATTGAGTTGAAAGTGTGTGATTAATAGAAGTAATATTTTTTTAATGGTTAACTTATCTATCTACCTACTTGACATTTAAAAAAGCACATAAAAAAAAATTAAATTTAAATCAAATGTGTATAATATAAAAATATTTTATAACACGTCGAAATTCAAATGTCTTGTCCTTACTATGCAAACTAAAAGAAAAAATGTCATAAATAGTCCATTAACTATAGAAGTAGGTTTAAAACGGTCCCTTAATTACTCACTTACCAAATTTAGTCCTTCGAATATTCAAAATCAGTAAGTGTAGTTAAGAGATCAAACCTGATAAATTTTTTAAATAATTAATGAATTAAATTCAATAAGTGAATAGTTAAAAGACCATTTTAAACCTACTCTTATAATTAAGGGGTAATTTTATAACATTTTCTCCGAACTAAAATATACAACTTAGATCGAAATTCTCCCCCACATATATCTTACCGCACTTCCGAAATGTTCTCCAACAATGTATCTTGGCCAAACAATGAAACACTGGTAAAACAAAAGAGGTTACATCTCATAACAAGAACAAAATGGTATTTGCAAATATCATTTGAATTAGCTTCACTTTAGACTTTGGCTTCTCCCATATATTAATAATTTCAAAAGACCCTTTCAAATATATGTGCACATCTTTCAATCCTCCAAAGATCAATTCTCTCATGCATGTATACAAAAGGGTCTTTTGAATGTTAATAGTCATAATCATCATAGATTGTATATAAGAGTTTGTTTTTTCCTAATTAAATTAGTAACATTTTCTTCAAGTTTGTAATTAATCTGAGCGATTTTGAATTTGAGGCTTGGAATTAATTAGCATATGGAATACTTGGAGAATGCGAAAACTATTCGTCTGAAAACGCACAATGGAAAATACCTCACAGCAAGCAATGATGAGAAATCTATACGCCAAAAACGTGATGGCTCAACTGTAAATGCACTTTGGGCCGTTGAATTTTTGGATGGCCAACAATACTTGCGCCTTAAAAGTTGTCATGGAAAGTACTTGACAGCTTCAAATGTTCCATTACTTCCTAAGGTAATTTCTCAACCATCATTTTCATCACATTTTTCCAAATTGGGGGTAGGATGTGGGGAATCAAGAGTCCAGATAGTCAACCAACTTAGCTACGAGGGCTTTTGTTGTAGTGGAAACTGGAAATTAGATCAGATATCTCACGACAACATTCCTATTTATATTATGTCTCAACAGGTAACGGGATCAAGAAAGGTCATGCAGACGTTGCCTAAGAAACTATGTTCCGCAACAGAATGGGAGGCTGAACAAGATGGATCGTTATATCAAATTCGTCTAAAGACGCGATATGGCCATTTCCTGAGACCCTTTGGAGGAATACCACCATGGAGGAACATTGTTACCCATGATGTTCCTCATAGGAAAAAAGCAACTCTATGGGAAATTGAAATTATGGAGACTCACAAAAAAGCTCTACCTGCACCAACAAATTTCGCCCATATTACCAAAGCATTCTCTTGTAATTTTACTGAGCCCATATAAACAAATGAGTTGTATACATATCATTCTAATTTCTGGGAGCTTTTTATTTCATTAGTAACTCAAAAATCAATCCATGTTTCTGGTAACAACATGTCTATGTATAGTTGTTTTGCTATAACTTGTTATTACTCCCTATTGTCTCTAATTATTTATCCACTTTTGAATTAACACATCTATTAAAAAAATAATTAACATAATGCGTTTGTCATTTTACCCTATTTTAGTTATGAATGGATGAATTAAAAATTTAAATTTTTTAGGAAGTTTTACATTTTTCAAAATGATAAAAAAAAATGATTCTTTCTTGATTTGTCAAAATGAACCAATAAAAAAAAAAAATAGTAGATAAATAGTTAAGAAATATGCGATTATTAGTAACAAGCAAAAAATTAAAATCGAGGTGTATATATGCTAAATTGCATTTCATTTTTAAATGTGTATACAAACAACATTAATTTTGGGAATTGAATTTAGTACTCATTTGCTTTTCATTCTATATAATCAACATGTGGCAACAGTGCAACTTCTACGCATGGCTGCACAAACGGTATTTTCTCCATATTCAACTTAAACTCAAAATCTTTAAACTCAAAATCTTTAATTAAAGATAAAGTAGTAATCAACCACAACTCATGTTAATTTAATAACCACACTTTGGAAGAAAAATAGCAAGTTAGAGAGAGTATTATTAACCTTAGTTAAAATGGAAAAATCTTTTTGGGCAGAATGACATTTAATCTATGTTATTTTACCTTTTAAAATATTTTTATCCTTTTAACTTTAATACATTTTAACTAAAAAATGAAAAAAAAATCAATTTGTTTTAAAATAAAAAAATATTATAATTTTTTTTAATTTTCTGGCCAAAATTTGACCAAATTTTCTGATCATTTAGCATTTTCCAGTTAAAATTGTTCGGTTAAAAAATCTGATATGTTGAATTGTTGAGAACTCTTAGGACCCATTTGGTCATAGATTTTCCAAGTAAAATTTGAAGAAAAATTAGACAAATAATATTTGTCCGTATAATTTATCATTATTTGACAAATATTTTTGATAAATAACCCAAATTCCCAAACATAAAAAAAATTATATTTTAATCAAATCTCATTATTTAAGAGCTTTTAAAAATTAACTCTACACCAAACTTTTATATTTTACTGAGCCCATATAAACAATTGAGTTGTATACATATCATTCTAATTTCTAGGAGCTTTTTATTTCATTAGTAACTCAAAAATTAATCCATGTTTCTGGTAACATGTCTATGTATAGTTCTTTTGCTATAACTTGTATTTACTCCCTCTGCCCCTAAATATATTTCCACTTTTGAATTAACACATATTAAAAGAACAATAATTAATATAATAAATTTATCATTTTGGCTTCTTTTAATCGGAATTGAAACTTTAAGATATTTCAATTCTACATTTTTTGAAATTAATTAAGGGTATTATAAATTTAAAAAAATTGTCATTTCTTGATTTGTTAAAAGAAAAAATAGGATTAATAGTTAGCAAGTATGTGAAATTAATAACAAGGCAAAATGAAAATCAAGGAGTATATATACTAGATTACATTTCTTTTTTAAAGTATATAGAAGCAATATTAATTATCGGAGTTGAGATTAATACTCATTTGCTTTTTATTCTATTTAATCAACATGTGGCAAGAGTGCAACTTCTACGTGGCTGGGACATCTCAACAGATTTTTCTCCATACTGAGCTTAAACTCAAAACCTCTAATTAAAGATAAAGCGAAATAACCAATACACCACTTTGGAAGAACAAGAGCAAGATAGAGAATATTTTTAACCTTAGTTAAAATTGATAGGTTAATAAATCTGGTCTGTTGAATTGTTGAGAACTCTTAAAACTGTGCACTGGTTATGTTTCGTCATAGTAACTAAATTGGTTATAACTATTTTGGAAAAAATAACCCAAAGTTCAGATAAAACGTGAATTCTGCTCAGGATACATGAATGTATTCTCATAGATTTCTCTCTGAAGTCTGACATGTGAAATTTTCATGAATTCTTCACAGCAGAGAATATCCAAATAACACAATCACATTAAAAACAAATTGAATATATCGTATGGCAATACAGTAAAATAATCACATTAGTCACATGATATATTAGTACAAGGCATGCCATCATTGAGCTACTGTATCTCACAAATCTAAAAAAAAAAGACTAAAAAGTGTAATAGAAAAATTTGGGAGATCAGAAGAGTAAAAAAAAGAGGTGTTATCTGTCACTGTTCAATCAGAAACACGGACCAATTTCATTCATCACATCTCCCAAATACTACAAGCAAAACATCAAAATTCCAAAAATTAATCTAACGCCAAATCCAAAGTATATTACATATATATAAAGTAATCATCAGAGACTTAAATACTACGAATCATAGAATTTACCATCATATTGTTGCAGTTTTTTTCTCATCATCTGATTTCGATTTTATCATCCAGTAAAATTGTACTAATTCAAGTATTTCAGATTCTTCGACAATTGTTAAATGACTAAATCAGATACATCTAATACAAAATTGACCTAAATAATAATGTATCATCGTTTACTGAACCATTCCATCATAAATTAAGTCAAGTGGTTCACCCAATAACAATGCAATTCTTGATATCCCTGACATTTACGAGAGACCCATTCACAAAGAAGGCAATAGATCCCTGCTTTTTTAATCAGGTTTTTTAAAAAGTAAGTTCAAGTTCAAGAGTAGAAAGCTCAGAAGCCAAGCGTAACAAGAAAATTTCATTGAAGATCCAAGCTGATCCAAGCTTAAAATAGATCTCCTTACATGTTCGCTATCTCATCAATGCTTAAAATAATTTGACTACTATTAATTTGAAGGAATGCTGGGGATAAAAATTAACATCCTCCAATCGTGATAAGTAGCGTTATCTAGGCACCGTGCAAAAGGTAGTTTCTCATAGAAATAAGAAGAAAATACCCGTTGTCTGAGATATGCCATTGAAAACAGTGTATATATATAAATATATCCAAGATATTGTGTCAAGAGAGTACAATTAACTCTAATGGATCTTCATCTTGGATTTGTTTAGGCTTCATGCGGCAGACGGGTTACCATTAACAGGCACCTGCTGCAGACTCTTGTGTGAAGCCATAATTAACAACATCCAAAACTTAGCAAAGGAATTTCTGTGATTCATAACCATTAGCAAAAATTTAAATCATGTAAACACATAAGTTGCAAACAATCAATGGTATAATGTGATGTAAAACTATAAAAAGTGTAAATTTTGCTCAGATACATGAATATCTTCTCATAGATTTCTCTCTGAAGTCTGACATGTGAAATTTTCATGAATTCATCACAGCAGAAGACCCAAATAATTTTCAAAAAATTCACATTAAAACAGTTTCAAATAGGAAAATACAAATAGCTCTCATACTTGAAATTTTTTTATCTACTCATGCTTTAGATCGGTATAGCGTATATTGCCACAAGGCATACAATCACTGAGCTATTTTTCACAAATCTGGCAATAAAATATAAAAATATAAAATAATACTCAATAATAATGAGAGATCAGTAGAGTAAAAAAGAAAGGTGTTATCTGTCACTGTTCAATCAGAAACACGGACCAATTTCGTTCATCATATCTCCCAAATACTATAACCAAAACAACAAAACTCCAGAAATTAATCTAACACCAAAATCTAATTCTGTTACAGATATATAAAGAAATCATCAGAGACTTAAATACTACGAATCATGGAATTTACCATCATATTGTTGCAGTTTTTTTCTCATCACCTGATTTCAATGAACAAAAAAGCTTCAAACAAAAATCGTAATCAATAAAAAGAAGCACCAAATTGAGGCGGCGGCCGGCGAAGAAAACAGCGCAAATTAATATACATTCGTTATAACACCATAAGGTTATTTATAGCTACTAGCAACCCAACCTGACTCTTAAACCCTAATTTCATATTCTTTCAAAGTGGACTGGGCTGGGATAGATAAACCTCAACGTTGGACTAGTTCTGATGAGGCTTAGTTTGATGCGGCCCACTTTAATTTTGAACAATTACCATTCACAGCCACTGATTTATAAGGAAAAATTATATGAAATAGCAAATTATTAATTTAAATTTAATGTTATACAACGGTTTCATTTAATTTTAATTCATAGAAAATTGTTTGCCACTCGCCTCTCTGCCCAGCGAATCTCGCTCACCTTCTCAGATCTCGCTCACATCGCCTCTCTCACTTTATACGAACACAAATGTATAAATTGTGTTTCTATTTGTATAAAGCGAGAGAAAATTGTATATACAAATACAAATACATATATTTTCGTCATATACACTTATAATTATACAAATACAGATCTTTTCACTATCCTGTTTTCTTTTGTTTTTCTCTCTTTCTCGCTTTATACAAACACAGATTATACAATTGATTCGTATACGTATATCGAAATATGCATATTAATAGACATATTCGTATATGTATACCAAAATATACAAATTAATAGTCATTCGTATATTCATATCGAAATATACATATTAATAGTCATATTCGTATATGTATACCGAAATATACATATTAATAGTCATAACAAACATAAAGTTTGTTGTGGAGCGCAATTATACAAACTATAGCTATAGTATACAAATATGATTTTTATGTTTCCTAAACCTAAAATTTACTCTATTATAAATGTTGACTTACCGATTCTCAGCTAATCTATATTAATATCACTCTCATCTTATTTCCTCTTTATATTAAAAATATATTTTATCTCGCTATATAAAAAGTTACCTACACGGCTACACCAACTGCAAAAGTTACTCTCTTCAATTCAAAAAATAAACATACTTAATTCAAATAGAAAATCAACACAAATTATTTAGATAAAATATATTATTAATTCTAGTGATAACATTATATGTTTAGTGAAAAGGTAATAGAACTTTGTTTGATATTTTAAAATTTTTGAACTAATCTATTTAAAACTTACTATCTATTAATATATTTTCGATAATAAGAACAAACATATTCTATTGTAACAAATCACTAACATTTTATTAACTTGAAAAAACATTTTACATATTATATAATAAGATACTAACTCTTTGCTTCCAAAATTATAAATTACTCTTATTTAGAAGTGGCACTTTTAAAGGACTCACAAGGGCAACTATGTAATTTTACCATTAATTTTAGGGGACTTCTAAAGGATGAACAAGCACTTGGACCAAAGGCTGTTCAAATTGTACTGTGAATAACATCTGAAAATCATAAGTTACGTAATTATGGAGTTCAACAAAAAACTTGGATCAAAAGTTGTTTAAATTATATTGTGAATAACATCTTAAAATCATAAGTTATGTAATTATGGAGTTCAAAAAAAAATTGGACCAAAGGCTGTTCAAATTGTACTGTCAAATGTAATAACTTTTTCTCTTTTTTGGCACAATTACATTCGCTTTCAAAACTCATCAAATTGTCAGAAGACACATCACTAAATAATTAGACCAAAGCCGGTTCAAATTTTACTATGAAATGTAATAATTTTTTCTCTTTTTTGGCACAACTTCATTGGCTATCAAACCCCCCCACCAAGTTTTAAGAAGACACATATACTTATACTATGACGTGTCTTCTTTGTATTATATATATTTATTACTCATAGAACACAAATTTATTATGCTTCCATTCATGAAAAACTTTTGCTCCCTTTCTCTGATATTTTTTGCCCTTTTCCTGTTTTTCCTCTTCCCATTTTCAATTTTTCTTGCAGATTTTGGTTGTCACCAAAGTAGAAAATTAAAATGGAACAAAATTAGAGGTGTTATTTTCACTTTACATTCCAATTTTATTACTCAGTAGACAGATTTGGGGGTATTTATTATATTTTTTAATGTTTCAGCATGTTAGGGATAATTATATTCTTGCATGTTCCTAATTTGATTCGAAGTATTCATATTGTGTTTTCATTACATTTTCTGATTTTTCAGTATGTGGAGGGTAATTATGTCCTTGCATGTTCCTAATTTAATCGCCCATGTTCATGCAACTACAAAAAAGAAAAAACTTTGACTCAATAGTGATGTTATCATGCAGATACTACTGTTTGGTTAAATATATTTCATACAGACATGGTACTAAGATTGAACATCGATCAAATAGCATTTGACACACGAGATTGGATTTGCAAAGTTCAAATTGTGGAAATCGGACTCCCGCGAGAAAGTCATGACAAGAAATGTAGATTCCAAAATTTGATTTTGGAAAATGAAGAGGTGAGCTCATTATATTTTATCTCATGAATATTCTTTTTACCTCTGCTGAACATTTTTCCTCGATTTTCCTGTTTATAAGTGCTTAGAGTTAGACTTTATTTGCATTGTTGAGTAGTATAATCTCAGCTTTCTATAACTCTTACTTTCAAGAATGCCACATTAAGGCAGTTATGTATGTCGACGAAATTGAACAGTACGCAGATAAGCTTACATTCATGGATACCTATCTCATTTCTACCGCAAGAATTAAAGTCTCGTCAACTTCATACGGCAAGCCAATACGTAAATTTTACTGGGTTCTTGACAAAGAAATAGTAATTGAACATGTCAAACCATCTAACGAACTTGAGAAACCGCTTCCACCACCAACCAAGCTGAATATCACAACCTTTGACCGCATTCCTTATATGATCGTTGATTATATTGCTGAAATTGGTATATTGATCCTAATAGCTATTATCATGCTAAAATATACATGTTTACTAATACACACACTTATAACATTTCATTATGTATTATATAAGCAAATATACTAACAATCGTTCTTCGTTATGGTCCTAAAAAATATGCAGGTCACAGTCATATAAGTGTCGAGAAATTACCATTTGTGACAATCAGTAAGTATAACATTTCACCTTATATTTTCTCATTTAATGAAAAGATTTTGAATAAGTAAACATTTTTTTATTTGTTTGATCGGATCATCAGTTATCGTCTGGTCGTTATCATGGTACTTAATCTTCTCTCTTCACGCTCTCGGGAAAAATCAATTTCTCCTCACTCTATGGGAGGATTTTGGAGAAATATAAGGAAATGAAATTAAAGCTAAAATGGAAACAGATGCAGATCTTATTGTAATCCTTGGAAGGAGTACGTATATGAATATCTACTGATAATTATCAAGGTACATACGGGCTGAACTTTTTACCAACATAATTTTCGAAAATAACAAAACGTTATATAAGTTATGTGTTATACAGGGCTGTCACTGCAGAATAGGTTCAATTCCACAATACGTGTGGATCCAACTTACCCACAGGCAGTAGAACTCATCAACTGGTACTCACATTTCATCATTATTCTCTAGCTTTAATTTGCATTTAAAGAACCTACTAAACATATTATTAGGTGTAACCATAGGGCAAAAGGAAACAAAACAATGTTATTAAGTCGTGCGTCAGAAAAAACCTCAACAAGCTCATCTGCCCCTCCTATGGTGGTGACTCGTACCGGCCGACAGGTTATCTCTATTGCAGAAATTTCATCACCAGCTTCTGTAAGTCATACTTCAAGCCGATCATTTAAGAGTATGCTTATTAATTTTCTGGTTGTCTAGCTTTGGCTAAATAAAAAAATAAATTATATTTATTCATGAGTAATTTAACACGTATAATGTATGTGATATTTTTCGACAGATGGGACTCTTCTATGTTGAGGGAGAAATGGCAATATCAAATGAATTGCAAATGTTTTGTGTACTTGAATGCCCAGGCTGCAAACAGAAGAAGCGCACAAGTTTTGTGTACTTGAATGCTCTCTATGACGACGAAAGACATATTTGGCATAACTTGCGCTAAGGTGATCTGTCATTTCCGATGGCTACTTCTACACGTCTATTGTTGCAACACCATATATCTTGATCAGAAACAGTTTAGAATATATGCTTATTTCTAAAGAGTTTTTCCTGACTCTTTATATTTACAAAGGCAATCATTGTGTGTTAATCATGTCCATGAGATTTTGTCGAACAAACTATTTCAAATTCAGTTAAGGAAGTCATCTTGGGGAAACTAAAATAACACACATATAACTTTGTCCATTCTTTCATACGTGGAAAAGGAACAGACTCTTCCGCCCAGCACTACTGACAGGAATTTCAAAAAGAACAGGCATTTGGGAATAAGTGACGTGGGGGTGATGGCAACAACTATTGCAGTTGGTTCTTCAAGTGGGAGGCCGAAATTTGAACCACCCACACCAACAAAAAAAAGTGTAAAAGGTCAGTCTACATCTGACTTTCACATTTATTTTTGGAATAAACTTTCCTGTAAGCTATTCAAACTACAAAAAATATATTATATAAACATCAACAATTCCTATGAAAATCACCATAAAGCAACACAACTTCCATCCAAAAGACATACATAAATACAATCCAAATATTTGATACTATTGGAAGCATTTACAACCCAATTAGTTTACTTTGCCAATACTTTTTTTTTCCTTCAAAGTTATGATTCATCTGGGATTTCAATTTTTTTTTTAATTGTGTTGGATTTTGATGGTTCTGAGTTGGGTTAGTGATGTAATTAAATTCCTTTATAGGAAGAAAAGTATGGAGAATCAAGAATCTGGATTAGATTATTTTAGTTCTAACAATCTGTGTGTGTTTGTAAAGTTATAAAGCATTCAAATGTCTTTTCGTTTTATGGAAATGAATTGTGAACTATTACAATACCAACAATCCAATACACTTATGGAGCATCTATTCTCTCAAACACCCAACTTGGTTCCAAGAATGATAGACCTCTATTATACTAATTACAGAGATGATCATCTGAACATGCTGATCACACATAGATTCATTGGAGAATCTATCACTTTTATCGATTTCATGACTTTCTTACTATTTGATACCTAATGGGCATATAAATTTACCTTAAAAGTTCTACTCATTGTGGGTGATTAGCTCTTTTCCCCCCTCCTTCACCTGTCGATGTATCAAGACTTATTTGATCGCTTTATAAATGAATTCTCTGAAATATAACATCATATCAAGATTTATTTGATCATGTCTCTATACCCTGCTGATTAATAGAAATGAATTTGTTCTCATCAATGTTGATGAAGTTGGAAGAGTAAATGCTTGAGTAAATTTAAAGAAAATTTCAGTCTTTCTAAAGTTTACCTCCTTTATTTTTGGGGTCACTGAGGGTGTTAATTGACCATATTTTGCTCTTTCTGAAGTTACCATTTGCTCATTTCCAGTTTCTGTGCTAAAAAGGTGCCAATTTGGAGGATAAAGTTTCGAACTTTTTCTTCCGTTTTGAGGAATTCTAAGATTTAAATTATTTTGCTATGTGTTGCTATATTTTCAGTTTCTGACAGACTTTAAACTGTCTAATTGCAGGAACTCCCTTACTTGATTTTGTGAGTTTTGCTTAATGAAGTTTTTGGATTCTTAGTCGGTACAAGTTCGCTCAATAGGGAGAATGAAATGAATCGGTTATTTAACTTTTAGGGATGCCTTCATTATTTAGCTTTCCGGTAATGTTTTATCCCACATTTTTGTGTCATATATCACTTTTCAAATAGTTTCACTTCCATCATCAACCACCTCAACTTTGTGAATTTACTAACATTACACAATTTTCTGAGGATCCCCCAACAACTCCCTATGCTATGTTTTTTTGAATGCAGAAGAGTAGATACTAAGAAGCGAACTCCGACGTCCTTTACATATGATAAACAATGACATAGTAATCTTATATGTCAAAATTGAAATGTTGACACCTAATTTTGACATTCTCCGATAATAATTAATTTTTGAGCTTCTTAATTTCTAAACGCTTTAAAATAATCAGCTTTATAAAATTCAAAATAGTTTCGAGGTTAGTTTAAATCCTTTCAGTCAATTTTTATAGTTCTTTGAATATAAATATATTTCATATAATTATATACGTAATGAGTATATTTTATAAGTGTTTGAAAACCATATCAAAGATTTTTTCTTTGCTAAAATAAATATTTTATTAATTTGGTTTTGGTTTGAATTATAGTTTTTGATTTTGAATTAATTAGTTTATATGAAAATCTATTAGTTTATAATTAAGTTATTTATTCCATCTCGTTGAGATTAATAAGCTAATAAATTAATTATATTAATTCATCTTATTTTGATTTTTAATCGAATTCACAAAAATAGTTTAATTCGGCTATGGTCGAGACTTCGATTGGTCATAATTGTAACTCACATGGTCTTTTCTCAAATTACAAATCTATTCACTTGATAATCTTACCTTCAATTTTCTAATAGGCCAATTTTGGGGCCTTTTCCAATTTCAGCAGCCCGCATTCTTATTTTCAACCCCCAATCGCAAACCCAATTCCCTTTATATTCCAGCAAGACCAGCCCACCCAATTCCCAGTCGACCCGACCCAACTCCAATTCAAAAGGAAACCCAGAACACTTCCAGCGTACAACAACAGTTCACAGCGATACCACACGGCATCTTCACGCCTGCTTCGAACGACGCCAACGATTGCACCAAACGACAATCCCAAGCGACGCTAACATCCACAAGGAGACGGCGTGCTCACAACATCGTTGCGTGCACGTAGTACGTTGCAAATCTTTGTCGTCAACAGTACACCCGCACATCTCTTTTAGCAGGAAAAACAACAAGCATTTTCATCCTTGGGGCTGTGAGATCAAGACACGTTTCACCCCAAGGACAATCGAACATATCGAGTCCATCCATCCCCTTTCCTCTTCCATAATAGAGAGAAAATTTCAGAAAAAGTATGCATCCCTTTAATGGTGAAAGGATTTGGATTTTGAATTTCGAAATGGGCCCTTGCCCCATCCAAATTTTTATCCATTTCCCCCTAACAATTTGGAACCCGAGAAGTCTTCAATAAATAGTTCATGATCCTTCTTTGTTTAGTGGATTTTTTTTTTTGGAAGAGGGAGTTAGCCTAAAAGACCAAAACTCACTGAATATATACAGTTCTACGGTTACATACGAATTTTTGAGAATAGTATTTTGGAACGTTGGAGACCACAATCCAGATTCGTGTGTAGTTCTTGTTCTTGGTCCTCGGAGTCCTTGGAGTCGTGTTCCAATGGTGAAGTCGTTGGTCCCTGCTAGTTTTTTGGTCCCAATCGTTGCTCCCTTAAAGGTAAATCTCTTCTAATTCTGGCTAGGTTTGGATGTCGAGCTAATGTTATGGCCTATATTAGCATCATTGTTCTTATGTTCCTCTTTGTGAACTCACTTTGCTAGTTACTTCATGTATGTTTGCCTTGCTGTTTTTGAGTTTGTATTTTCTTGTTGTTGTCGTCTTGTAGCATCGATAGTTTACTCGTGTTGCTACTGTTGTCGTTGTCTGCTGTTGTTTTCTCAGTAAAGTGAAGGGTAAAATTTCCTAGCTAGTTGACATGAAGTTTGCATATTATATTATTTACTATGAGTTAGAGGCAGTTGCCCACCCCTTCCTCATCTTTTAGGTCTCTTCAGACTATCTACTCAACTGACTCTTATCTGTGTCAACATATTCTTGCCTACATTCCCCTCCGTTTAGATTATTCGAAATATTTTTCCCTGTCTCATATTTTCGAGATCCTGAATCACTTGTCTTGTTGCTATTGATAGGGATAAGTTAATTTTAGCTTTATGTTTATGTTTAATTTTGTGTAATTTTTATTCTAGTTTGGACAGTAAGTGAGCATGCCGTTTTTGGGTTCGTATTTTGTCAATTTGCCTCTCGTGATTTTGAAAGCTCACCAATTTTGATATGGGCATTGTAATTTTTCAGCAGGCCTTAATCTTTCACATCATGTTTTGTTTTGTTCTAGATAGTATTCCACGGTTTATTTTATTTTAATTTGGGAATTTGGAAGCTGTTGGGATCCTTGTGGTTTACATCGCAAAGCGTTTGTGATACTCGACGTATGGTACATTAAGTAGCTCGTTTTGCTTATACCATCATGATTTTATTCCTCTGTCGAATCTGTTTGGAGCAGTAGCTTGAGTATAAAATTTTGTTTGTTAGCATGATTTGTGGCCGTTAGTTTCTCTCTCGAATTTGTCCCCCCCTCCCTTTATTCAAATCTTCCGCATCTAGTCTGATCGAGTTCATCTTGCTATGTCATTCTAAGAGTTAATGTGATAAATTGTCGTAGATATGTTATTATTTATGTTATTTCGAAGCTCTAACTCTTACTATCTTTCGGTTGCATGTGAAATTTGCTCGAGTTCATCATGAACTCCCTTTTGTTCCCTTCGCATTCCATTTGGGCCATGAAGGCCCAAATTTCTTTATTTTCGAGTCGGCCAGCCCCCTTGAAATTGATGCACATGTCTCAAAAAATACAATCATACACATTCAATGAAAAAATACAAATCAAAGTGGCTATACAGGAAAATAGACATGAAATACGATCCGTATACACTGGTATACGCTCAGGGTATACATAATCTCAAAGGCAAAATGGGCCTAAAGCCTTAAATAATACACAACAGGTCCAAATAGTGGGAAAATGGGCCAAAGCCCAATGAGACAAATCAGAAAATTGAAGGAGAGCAAATGGGCCAAAAGTCCAATTTAATTGGGTTTGGGCCAAAGTCCAAATTTAATTATTTCCTTCCCTCTCTTATTATTTATAGGGAAAATTTTCAAAACAGCAATATTTTATCTTTTAGTGGGACTCCTTAGCAACAGTTTCATTATTTATTAAAAATGTCATTACTTTAGTTTGTTAATGGATTAATTATGTATTTATTTTATTTTGATTAATTTGAAAGAATACAAAATTAATAACAGAAAAGAGAAAATCATGGAACAAAAAAATTCAAAAAAGGTAAAAAAAAGGTTTTAAATACAAAGCAGTTACCTTTTGAAAAAAATTCTAAATCTCTTTCTTTCTATCGAGACTTTTTTTTCTTTCTTCTTAAGAACATAAAAAAAATATTAAAAACAATTTAGTTTGTCTTCCGAATCATTCATCTTATAACTTTCAAAGATTCTTCAAGTTGAATACGGAATATTTTTTGAAACGAAAATTTTCAAAATTGAGGAATATAAATTTGTCGCATCCAGTGAACAATCGAAAAACAGTCAGGTATTTTTTTTGATTTTTTTTCTTGTTTGGATGAAATATTCACATATGTCGAGTATAATTGTTATTTTTTTTCTTGATTAAATCAGTGAAATCTTTGTACGTATCGGGATTTATAGCTTTTTACGGATGTTTTGTAATATAGGGATACAATCATAACAATTCTGGACAGCGTACAACTATGGAGTAAAAACCATCAACTAATTAGTGGTTGTATACAGATTTTTGTTGACTTGTAGTGATTGCTGGATACAATTAAGTTGTATTCAAACTAAAATGTATTTATATAGTTTGTTATATTATTATTATTTCACTGAAAATATTGTTTTCGAAAAACATAGAATAAGTTGTATTAAAATAATTGTATTTATATTACAATATCCAATTTTGTTATTTTATTAGTATTTCGCTTTAAAATTGTAGCAACTATTTTTCTAGCTCAGTTTGTATTCCAAAAATAATTATGTATTTCAATATCATTTTGTATTTCAAACGCAAAATGAATACAAATAAGTTTGTATCCTTTCTTAATTCGTATTTATATGTAATGATTAGATTATATTGGGATACAATCAGTAACATTTTTGTAATAAATAAAAGAAAAATATATTTGGCAGTTATGTAATACAATTTTGATCACTCGGATACAATTTTTAGTTTTCACTATGAAAGTAAAATAT
>NW_006239165.1:308384-312022 GCF_000226075.1 Solanum tuberosum
GATTATATCGAAGTTTGAGTTGGGAATTCTTCTTCCAAAGTTGTTTGTCAACGAAATTTTAATAATTTGTATTTCATTTGGCATACTTATTAGAATGAATACAAACTAATAAAGAAATACAAATGTCATTATACAAACCCAAACATGAAAATCATAATGAATACAAATACACATATATATTGGAATGAATACAATTTAGGAAAGGATATAAAATTCTGAAAAAAATACATTACGCTGTGAAAAAAATAAATGAATACAAATATGATTCTTCAAGAACTACAGATCAATTTGACATACAATTTAGCATCCATATTGAAATGAATCTTGTATTGTACATAGCCATTGCCTCAAGTGCAATAGCCGATTCAATCAAATGCCACAAAGTTCTATTGAAAGCAACTGTAGTAAGAATAACTTGGGGGAAACTTGTGGCACCTTTAATGGGGTCATTGAAATTGATCTCAGATCCCTTAGTACCAATACCATGAATAGATTCTAACCACCATTCATATGCTAGTAATCACATCTTGGAGGAATTTCTGAAATATTAAAACGAAATTAGAAAAAAATTGTTTAAACGACTAAAAATCTTAAATACATAAATATTAGATGAATATGTAAACAAACTTGAATAAAAAAAATTAACTGAAAATCCGTAATATGTACAATTCTAAATAAAATCATAGACGGTGATATTGAAATCAAATAAAAAAAAATCTAAATAACTAATCGATATTACCTTTACCAAATTCAAAATTTCCTGAATTAATCTCTAGATTTTGTTTACCAACCGATTAATCCCTTGAATTAATCCGCCAATTTTGATGAAGAATCGAGCTTTGAATACCTTGTGTTTCAATGTGAGCAAAAAAACTTGAAGAAAGAGAATTTGAAAATGTGAAAATTGGGGGAAAACAAAAACTTTAATTGCGAAACGTGAAAGGTGGGAAACATCTAAGATGTGGGAAGATATTAATGGATAGTTTTGTATTTGTTTTTTTATTTTTAATCTGTTATTGGTTAGAATTTAATTCAATTATGGACTCTTTTGATTAATAAAAGGAAATATAAATAATAAAATGTGAATACAAATTATTTTTGAAAATATTGACATTCTGTCATTTTAAATAAATATTTTAAAGTGTTGTTGTTTTGACTAAATATGTTAGGTATTATGACTATATAGCTAATTTTCCCTTATTTATATTGTATTATTTGACTAACTTTGTTTATTTTATGGTTTAATTTAATTAAATTTTCAAAGATAGTCATTTCATTTTTCATCATATTCAAATTATAATGCTTATATTTCATACTTAGCTCTATTTTTATTATCAGTCTTGTCACCTAAATTATTTCCCTTTAGAAAAATTCCTCTTTATGTCATTTCCCCTTAAGATAATCAAAATGACAATGATCGTAATAATAATTAATAATAAAAAATAAAAATAAATAAATAAAATAAATGAGTTTTTACCAAGTTAAATTTTTAAAAAATTAGTCAAAGTCATTTTAGTCAAATCGCCGGTCTACCACAATTTAGCGGACATTTCGAGGGACTAACACCTTCTCGGAATGTACATTGAACTCGAACCCTTTTCAATTGATTTTATCTGTTTGAGTCTTTTGAAAACCTTAAGTTTTTTTTTCTTGATTTTTACTAAAAAATAAGAGGCAACTCTGTTTCTTTTGGAAATTCGATTTCTCTTAAATCATAAGTTTAATCGATTTTTCGAAACAAGTCATTTCTTTTATTTATTTATTTATTTATTTTCGAGTAAAACATGAAACATCTGCTATATTTTTTGGGTATATTACATTAGTTAGTATTTGCAGATCATTCAAGTCGACACCATACTGGCGTTTGTTGTACATATTCAGAATATTTTTAACAGTATATGATATTAACCATCTTCTGCAGAAGTTGTCACCCTTGATTCATTAATATTAATATTTTTACAAGCATAATAACTCCATAGTTGTTTCAATATTAATTTGACTATTGGGCTCGTGCTTGTCATGGGACTCCTCCATCTAGTTATAAATAGAGAAAATTAGCTAACTAGTCAAAATTCCTAACATAATTATTAAAAACATCTACACTTTAAAATAATTATTTAAAATATCAATATGTCAATATTTTAGTATCCATCATATTCTCTCTCATATATAGCAAATTATATGTTTATAATTATCCTCCTAAAATAAATCCTATTTTCACTCCTCTTCAACCACAATTTTCACTCTCCTTCAACCCCACTTTCTCTCTATTCATTATTTTTATTCCTCTCTCTCCGTTTAGATTCTTTCTTTTTTTCTCTTTTTCTTTCAAAATGAAAAGGAATTATACAAAAGATATGCATCAAATTTTCATTTGATCGGATAACTGCTTATTGGGTTTGTATTTATTAAGTTCATCTCAGTATATATGCATTAGATTATCATTTGATCGGATAAATTCTTATTGAGTTTGTATTTATTAAGTTCATATCAGTACTTTTTAGTTTTGATTTGTATATTTTGAGTCTTTTATGCATTTTTGTGTTTCAATATAAAATTGTTTATTTAGTAAATTTTCTTTTGGGTCTATATTTTTAATAACCTCACTACTATTTAATTGTGTTCATATTAGTATTGTTAGTTGTATTTTTCATATGTCAATTATATTTTCAAAACATTGCATTTGTTTGAATGAAATTATAAGTGAAATAAATGATATATATTCTTACTAAAAATTGTATTCATACTAATTAATATGTTTGTTGTATTCTTTACATTTTAATTGTATTTTTCAGTAATATTGTATTTATTTTAACATATTGTATTGTATTCATGATCATTCAAATCATTCTTTTTGTATGTTATGTTCAAGTTCAATTATCAACTATATATGTATTCAAAATAAATGTATTTTGTATATTGTACATCAATTATTTGTACTCATATAGTTTCATTTTAACTTTTGATTAAACAAAAAAAGTTGTATTCTAAACTGGATTTTGTATTTCAAAAATTGTATTCTAAAGTCGTTTCTTAATTGTGCATCAAATTAATTATTCTCTTTTATTTTTAACTTTTGATCTAAACAAAAGTTGTATTCTATACTGATTTGTATTTCAAAAATTTCTCTCCAAAGAGAAAAATAAAATTTAACCGAATTCACTTCAACAGAAACTGAGTAGTATCAATAAAAATTTAATAATTGATATTGGAGAATTTGATGAAGAAGAGGGATGGGTGTTGTAACACCCCGACTTTTCAAAACGTCTAAATTAACTCGTATCTTCGTGGAAAGACAAGGAGGGTGAGTAATAAATTAAAAGTGATGTATTATGTGATATTTTAAGTGTTCAAGTGTGGTATCTCAAGTTTTGAAGTTAGGTAAGTGACAAATAAAAGTTGGTGAAAGTTACCGTAAATTCCTTTTTAAAGATTTGTCTGAAATTTGGGTCAAATGTCTCGGACGTTTTCTCCCAATCTATTAAGAGTTATGGTCCCCGTAAGCTATGAAATCGAAGGTCTACGAGTCTAGTTTCCAACGCATCAAACCATTCGTTCATACGACTTCAGAATAGAGAGATATTCGCATTTTCGTGGGACTGCGCAAGCAGGCACGTGAGGTGGGGCCCTAAGTCGGT
>NW_006239165.1:312599-312876 GCF_000226075.1 Solanum tuberosum
GGTTAGCTGCAGGAATGTGATCTATGCCTAGAAGGGCTATGTTCTGGCTATGAGTTGCCTACGGGGCTATAATGTGCCTAGAAGGGCTTTGAGTTGCCTACAAGGCTATATTGACGCCTAACAAGGCTATGTGCTTCTTACAGGGCCATGTTGTTACCTAAGAAGGCTATGAGTTGTCTATAAGCTACGTTGATGCCTAAGAGATCTATGTGCTACCTATGGGGCTATATTAATGCCTAAGAGGGCTATGTGACTGCCTACGGGGCTAGGGGACTAC
>NW_006239165.1:313418-322463 GCF_000226075.1 Solanum tuberosum
GACTTCTGTGCTAGTTGGCTATTTATTTATATGATCTCCTGGGAGTAGCTGTTTCTTTTATAGATCAATTGACAGGGGCCTTGCCGACCGATAGCTTAGTTTTAAGCCGACATATACTTGATTGATTCTTGATTGTGTGTGGCTGCCATGCGCTAGTAGCAAATGATACGGTAGGGTCGGCTCAGGCCTGAGTTTTGGCATTAGGAGCCAGTTGCACCCCTCGAGTTTGGGGCGTGATAGGTGCTATGCGTTTATTTTTAAAATTTTAACTTATGAGAATTTTTAAGTGATGTTTTTTTTAAAATATTTTCTCCCCTAAATTACTTATTTTTGTTATAAATAAGTGTATTCTTTTAATTAAATTAAATAAAAAAAACATAAATGAAATACATAACAAACTAAAATATTGACATTTTTAATAAAAATTGAAAGTGTGGCTAAGGGGTCCTATTAAATTCTAAAATATTTTGACATGTTAAAAAATTTCCCAATAAATTATTAGGAGCCTGATTGGACCACTATAGCATAATTAAAAGTTTGATTGGTCTCTATAGCAGAATTAGGGGGTCTTAGGGGGTCTGATAGGCCTTTATAACATAATTTGGGGGTCTGATAGGCCTTTATAACATAATTTGGGGGTCTGATTGGGCCTTTATAACAGCCAGAAAAATTAACTAGAAGTGCAAAATTCTGGGGAAATGCTTAACTAATTCAGTAACTTATGCATTGATAATTGAAGTCGGGCTTTCACTTGTGAAAATTTTCCATAGTAACCCCAACACTTTTTTTATGCTCGGCAATTTCAATCTCAAGTTTTTCAATCTTATTAGCATCTCCGTGAAAAAATTTCATAGTAACCCCAACACTTTTTTTATGCTCATTGAGATCGGCAACTTTAGTCTCAAATTGTTCAATCTTTTTAGCATCTCCTATTTTATTATGCAATGCGCAAGCAAAAGCTCCTGATATTAAAAAAAAAACTTTAAACATTTTGAAATCAAACCTGATTAAATTTTCTCATCATACTTAATACTTACCCCATATATGAGAAGTTGTGTATAAAAATATGACCCAACAGTTAAGGTCTGATCTTCATCTATTTCACTAGAATTGGACCCTGTTTTAAGACAGTGATAGTCCTGAAAACAAACAAAAATTAGATACAAAAATAAAATCTAAACTACAATAAATATCAACACTTACTTTTCCGGTTCCGATAACAAATTTAGTTGTCATGGTGTTACATTTCACTTCTTGTTGAAGCCTATGGAGCTAGTGGTTTGATTAGTTTTTTGTGAACCAACGTAAATACTTTATCCATTCTTTCTAACTCAAGAAACGAAGACGGAAATATTTCATTCGGAAGAAGCTATGAGTGCACTGCTCTACTGGAATTGTTGTATCAATGACGTACTATTGAGACATTGGAGTTCTATGAAGACGCTGAGTGGAAGCTGTTGTTTTTGGTCTGTATGGTCGTCTATCTTGACGATTGTACACGCGTTGTTTGCTTCTGAGTTTCTTTTGATAAAGAAGAGTGGGTGTGGCATTGGGTCGGGTGGTTTGCTGAATTTGGTGAGAATGGAGTTGGGCTGCTAGGTTGGCCCAAAAAAGGGTCTCTTAAAGATTAAAAAAAAATGTGGTAACATATGGAATAAATTGAGAAGGCATCCATTGTATGCGTACGAGCAACGTTCAGCTCACTACAAGGCTAAGCTCTACACCTCTACCACTCCCTTAAGATCTGTCTATTTGATGATTCAAACAATTTTGATCCTTTTAATTCAACTCATTCAAAAATTAAACTTATTTGGGTAACATATGGGATAAGTGCACTAATAGTTGATTTGAGGAGTGTTATTCAAAATCATAGCTAAAGTTTTATATGTAAGATACACATCTTTATGATCACATGTATGAGATTGAAGTTGAAAAAAATTACATGTAGAATCTTAACTTCTAACAAAAATTCTGTCAACGACAAATCGTTTGTTTTGTATATTTTGTTATTACTATTTATATGTAAAAATAGAAAATCTATAGGAGTTTTGATAACTTTTTTAAAATTGTAATGGGTCAGACTACCAATTGACACAAATCTTCTACTTAATACGTATATAGTTATGGATTGAATTTATTAAAGGAAAAATAACTAGAATACACAACCTTAGTTAATGTATTCACAATAACTCCCTACTATTTTAAAAAAATTCAAAAATCCCTATTTTCCCAAAAACGAAACTACAGTAGATACATTATTATTAAAAATTCCAAACCATTAGTTACCACCCCTAAATTTACTCTCCTCTAATTTCTCCCACTTTACTGTTCACGAACACTTCCCTTCCAAAAAATTCTCCTCCATCTTCTCAACAGATTCATATTCCAAGTTTGAATTTCAAACTATTTCGCACTCCATTCAACCAATTTCAGAATTTGAAATAGGTAGTCTCTTCATCTTCAACTTTTTTTTTCATTTTTTTTTTAAATTTTCTAATAATTCATGGATCATCCATCTTTTAGTTTGGGGATTACCCAAATAGTCAAAAACTAAAAAGGAGGCACATGCAAAAACGGCCAAGAAAAGGGGTAGAAAGGTCGCCCCTACCATATCCAGATCTGCACTACCAACGGTATGTATTTTAATTTTTTTTTCTTTTTTTTTTGTAATTTTCTGTATTAACATGTAATGAGTTTTGTGTAATAGTAGATACATTATTGTTAATTAAAAATCATTATGTATATTGATTAAATTCTTCATTTGTTACACAAAACCCTATTTTTTGATATATTTGTTTATTTATTACGACTAATGTATCAAAAAGTTAAAATTCAAATAATGAGATAGAACTGTTGATAGTTATTATTAATTTATCAAATGGTTGTTTTGTGTGTCATTTATTCATTTTACCAGAAAAGGCATTATTGGTCATTTTTGTGTTCGCAAAAGTGTATGAAAGTTTAAAGTTCAAATTAGAGGATTACATGTATGTTGCATAACGCATAATGTTTAATAATTTGGCTTATTGTTTCTATTAAGTATCAAGTTGACTAATTCATAATTTGTAGTTAGTATTATGTATCAAGTACAATTTTACATTTTTATGTATCATTTGAAAGCTTATTGTTTCTATTAAGTATCAAGTTGACTAATTCATAATTTGTAGTTAGTATTATGTATCAAGTACAATTTTACATTCTTATGTATCATTTGAAAGCTTATTGTTTCTATTAAGTATTAAGTTGACTAATTCATAATCTGTAGTTAGTATTATGTATCAAGTACAATTTTACATTCTTATGTATCATCTGAAAGCGTATTGTTTCTATTAAGTATCAACATCATATTTATAATCTGTAGTTAGAATTATGTTTCAAGTACAATTTTACCTTCCTGTGTATCATCTGAAAGCTTATTGTTTCTATTAAGTATCAACATCCTATTTATAATCTGTAGTTAGAATTACGTATCAAGTACACTTTTACATTCTTGTGTATCATCTGTAAACTTATTGTTTCTATTAAGTATCAACATCATTATGTTAATCTTTTTTTTTAGTGATTGCGGAATGTTCGTAGCTGCATTTGCTAAATTCTTGAGTGACGAAATCAACATGTCATATGATAGCTTTCGAAGTGATTATCTTCGCAAAAAATATGCAACGCTGTTATGGAAGTATGGTCTCGACAAGGCCAATGCTGGATATGTTAGCGACAATGATGACCCTCCAAGGCTGAATAGTGTCGTAAATCCAGTAGCAGAAAATGAACTTGTTAATGTAGGCTAGTTAGTTTTCTATGTTACTGTTCACAGACATATACAATGCTTTTTGTTTTTTAAGATATATTAATTAGTGTTTTGGAGTATTTATTGCCCTTATAATAATATAGTTTTGATTTTGGAAGAGTTTTGAGGTTTAAAAATGTTTATTTTCGCTTTTAATTTTATGTTTAGTTCAGTTAGGACTTCAGAAATTATGTATCTGATACATGTGATAATAATGACATTTTTTATCTGATAAGTATGATAATAATTACATTAATAAAATTTTGTGACTGAAAAATTATGCACCACGTTTCTGAAGCTTTTTTTGGACGAACAGAGATAAACAATTCAAAATTTGTATTTTCTAATTATTTTAGTGTTTCATATAGACTGAAACTAAATGTTTGAAACAAATAAATTTAGCCATATTTTGAGGGACTTAATAACGGTAGCGTATTTGGGGGGATGTAATTAAATTTTCAGTTTCTAATCCCTTACCTCATGCAACAAACTGATAATCATACATCAAATATAATGTATCACACGGCGTAATGATGTATCCGATACTTATTAAAAAGATGGGATTTTTGTAATTTGTGAAAGAGTAGGGATATGAGGTAATTTCTGTTTTACACTATGTGGTTTGCATAATTTTTATTTATTAAATGTAACACCATTATTAATCTTTGATTTAATTGGTGGGTCTTTCAGATGTCACCTCTCTTTCGGCCTTAAATGGTAGCAAACTAGTCAAACTCCCTAACAAAATTATTAAAAACATCTATACTTTAAAATAATTATTGAAAATGTCAATATGTCAATATTTTAGCAAATAAAATTTATTCTAATATAATTAATTTTCTTTCCTTTTATTTATCAAATCAGTCCCCACATTGGACTAATTTTTCTCCTCTATCGGTGAAAAAGAAGAAAAACAACTCTCATTACCCAAAATTCCTTCTTTCTCTCTCTTGAGTTTTTCACCATTGTTTTCTCCTTTCCTTATCTAAGAAAATCACCTCTCCTATTTTCTTCAATTTGTTCAAGAAATCTCACAATAACTTTAAAATATTTTTCACCCACTAATAAAGGTAAATACATTGTCACCAAGTATCTTTTGAGATTTCCCTCTTTTATATAAAGACACTATTAAAAAAAATGGGTGCTGTGACATGTGGATCGATCCAAAACATAAGGTAATTTAAATTCATGTTATTCTCGTTATTATTAAAGTTATGATATTTATATTTTCTTTGTAGAAACGATGCGACATAAACAAGGTCAATCGAACTAAGCTTAAAATCTAATCATTTCATGGGATCAAAAGCATTTGTAGCAGCTCGTGCTGAACTTGTAAGTTATACTGTTTTTAATTTTTTACTAATTAAACTTCAGTACTATTTCAATTGTTTTTCTTATTTCACAGGGTGAAAATGAACCTGAAAAGTAGAGCCTGACAAAATCGAGTTCTACAAGCATACTCATTACAAGAGTAAGAAAGGATGGTCATCTTTAGAGGCTAAGACTCACTATGAAGGATGGTTATCCAACGCGTTTGTTCGATTAATGTTCTTCTGAAGTTGTGTCTTCTCCTTTAAATAGTATTTATATTTTTATGCAGAACAACATGAAAGATTTGAAAGATCTATATACTTCGGGAGAGGCTTCCATGACTACTGATGAAATTGTGGATACCGTACTTGGTACAAAATCGGGGTACATAAGAGGACTTGGTTATGGTCCAAAACCTAATACTACAAGAGCTACACAAAGGAAAACGGCAGAGTTAGAGGACTCCCTCAGAAAAGCGAAACAGGAAGCTGCTAGTGCCTAAAATAATTTACAGAATCTATTAAATGCCGCTGAAACTGTGGTAGAAAACCAGCAGACTCAAATACAAGACCAGCAGTCTCAAATAGAAGCATTAAACTCTCAATTGAATACTATTGTGGCACGCCAAGAGGAAATGTTTAGGAAAATGCAGTGTTTTGCTCGCTCATCGCCTTCTAACAGGTTAGAAGTAACACAAACTTATGTGATAATTTTTGCTTTAGTTTTTTTCATGAAATATATAAATATGTAGCATTTAGTATCTAACATTGCATACTTCCTTTTATGATGCAACAGAGACGGAGCTCCATGAGAATGCCAACTTTAGGTATATTTTTATTTCGTCAACGTAAAGTCCAGTTTCAAAAGTTATAGTTTATATCAATTATTTTATTTATATTATATTAATACGTTAATACCTTAGCTCAAGAAAAAAAAGTTAGTATTGAACATGCCATATACTTTACGCCCTAGGTGCGTCCTAATCTTACTGGACATAGTGTAGAAAAGGCTACCATACCTTATAGAGGGGAAACATTGCAAGTAGCTAAGTAGAGATAAAGAGAAGATTCCTCCTTTTTACACTACATTATAGATTTTCAGACCATGGAAATAGAATATCAATATTGTATAGCTGCAATTCTTATCCTTCTCAGTCTCTTACTCCTTGCTTTGGATGTATCTGGTCATTTAGTGATGATATAGTTTGGTTTCCTTAATTCTTGATAGCAAAGCTTTGTATTCTTAGGGAAATCAGTAGCACATAGAACCAACATTTTTACAGTTGGGAGATATTCCAAAAGGTTTCTAATATCTTAGCCATAGAATTGGCAGGAAGTTGTTCATATGCTTACTGGAATACTTTTGTACTCTACTAGTAGTGCAGTATTCCTTTAGATGTATGATTGGTAGTGCTAGATATATAATTCAATATAGCTGTTGGAAGCAAAATCATGATTAGAATTTAGAATAGAATAAAATTGTGTGTTAATCTTTGTTAATGTTGTAATACCGTTGGTGCTAAATGGTTTAATTCAAACCTCACATGAAAAATAACTTAAAACTCATATGACATGTGTAGTTTTAGTGTAGAAAGAGAAAACATACTAGTAGAAGTGTGAAGGAGCCATACATTATTTCCAATATCATTGGCATAGCGTTCTGATTTCTTCCTCTCATTTCAACATTCTGAGTCTGATTTGCTCTTCTTTTGTTAACGAATCCTTAATTCACCTTCTCTTCTTATAGCTTCATTCTCGCACTTACTACTAACTTCCATTTTTTTTCATTCTTTCATGAATCTAAAAGGAAAAAGTCAATCTTATTCTTATGGGTTGATTAAAACTGCTGCAAAAATACAATCTTTTAACTCTTTTTTAGACTCTTTTGAGTTGCCATTAATATACTGCTTAGTTTTGTTTGAAAGATGGGTACAGATAGTAAATACCAAATGGTGGTGAATGAATTTATGGTAAGATGATCTTATAATAAGAACCTATGTTGCTTGGAGTCTCTAGAAATGTTATTACAGATGTATCGAATCTTCCAAAATGCACTACTTTTGGAGGATCAGACATTTTTGAAGAGTTCGAGTGTCATAGCAAGAACTTTACTTTTTGAAGAGTTTGGAATTTATGGTAAAATGAGCTTATACTAAGAACTTTCTTTCTGCCGAAGTCATTCTTGATTTTTAAAATTTGATAGGACTAATTACATTTCTCTGGACAAAAGATCCAGCAAAGTGAAAGATCTATTGTATGATAATTGATAGCCATTATATATTGTTCTATCCCATCAAGTCTTCACAGCAAATTTAAAGCAGATGATATGAAAAAGAAAAGAAGATCAATAAACTATCTCATGAATTTGTTTGGAACAACTGTACATTAAACTTCATCCTAGTCTACCCACTTTGATTTGAAAGAGTATGTTTTTGCATCTGTTGTTGAAAAGTTACGACTTGTTTGGATACTTTGCCCCTAGGTTTATCGTTTAGTGGTAACATAGAGCTTGCTCCTGTTTCTAGTGATTTAATGATCGTAGACCACCTTGTTAGATAGGGGCTTAGGTCAGAAAATTCAGTATGATATTAACCAGCAGGTACAAGGAGATACTGAAGCTAAATTTGTTCCAATTTGTGTTAAGTTTGTCCTTAATAAAATGTTGGCATACCGCGATCCTGCACCATTTTATTTTCCTAAAGGAAAAGGCGTTGAGGATCTCCCTGATGCTTTGATTGCCCTTTCAATGTGGCTCTCTGAAAAAGAGTAAGATTACTATGACAACATGTTTGAGCAGACTAGTTTCACTGGTGCAGTTCACTATTTCCCTAATGCCTTGAGCCATCCATTTTCACAGTATCTATTACCAACAACTGTCTTGCTAGGTGTATATTGCCACCAATCAGTCCCCTTTATACACACACTTTTCACCCATTTTACTCAAAGGTTATCAGCATGTTGGCTATATTCCATAGATACTTTGCCACTGCATCTGCATTCCATATCATACAATCAGTGATCCCCTTTAAAGTTGTCACGTTTTCCTTCATTTTGGGCTATTGTATGCTCCGGTGTTGTCACACTTTCCCCTTAGATTCTTGTTATTGTTAAAGTTGATATTACTCCATAGAGTTGTCTTGGAGGTGTGTTACTTTGTAAAGGTAAAGTTAATTAGTACATTACTAGATGATGTGGTAGTCAACAACTTGAGGAGAGTAGGAGATCAAAAGAAATATAATGTCTATCTTTTTTTTGGTAACCATCTAAACATTACCATTACTGAAACGAAAACAGACACCTAAAGAACCCTTGAGCACAACAACTGCATCTCAAGCCTCCAACAAGACACAAAACTAGTTACACTTTCAGCCTTTGTAGAAAAATACTACATCTGCAAGCTCTCTTTGATGAACTAAGTATGTCTATTCTATGTAAAATCTCCCTCTTAATTTGTGTGTGTATCTCAGCTATTTGTATATGTACTCCTTTGGAAAAAAATCATTTCTGGGCTCTCCGAGTATGGTAGATCATTTCCCCCCAACTCACAGTTATCACTTGTTTCTAAAACTGCTTCCGTTCCTTCCTTTTAATTTTCAGCATTACTTCCTTCACCTCCCCCAGTTGTATAGGCAAGCATGTCCATTGTTCAACACCCCTGTTGACCTCAGTGATCCATGGGCATTCACTGAACAAGTGTTTGACTGTCTCCAGCTTCTGAGCATCACATAAACAACAATTAACTTCCTCCACTGAGATGTTCATCTTCATCAGCCTTTCCTTAGTTAGCAATCTGTCTTGGACAACTTACCATAGAATAAATCTATGTTTAAGTTGAGCCACTGCACTCCAAATGCATTCAGCAATATGTGAATTGTTGTGGTGCCCTCTAATATCAATACAGCTCCTTGTGATTGAGTATTCACCTCCCTTAGTCAGCCTGTACCTATC
>NW_006239165.1:323217-328613 GCF_000226075.1 Solanum tuberosum
CTATTGGAATGAATACAAACTAATAAAAAAATACAAGTTTCATTATACAAAATGCAACATGAAAACTAGAACGAATACTAATAGTATACATATTGAAATGAATACGATTTAAAAAAGTTTACAAAATTCTGGAAAATAAAAATAAAAATACATTGTGAGAAAGGCACACGTTTGAGTTTTTTTTGAAAATGTAACTGATGAGAAAATTAAGTGATATTTATCTTTTTTTGAAATATTCTCTCCCTTGATTTTCTCCTTTCTGTTATCAAATAATTGTATTCTTTCAAATTAAACAATTTTATTTTATTTTACATAAATTAGATATATAACAAACTAAAATATTGACACTTTTAATAAATATTGAAAATGTGGCTAAGGGGTCCTATTAAATGCTAAAATATTGACATTTTGAAAATTTTCCCAATTATAAATAAGGAAAAAATGTCTGAAATATATTCGAACTTTGATCGAAATTGTTGTAACAATACCGAACTTTGGAAAGGACCTTTTACCCCTGCTCTATTTAATAGTGTATTTTAAAGGTATATATGTGCCCACGTGGACACATTGCTATTTATAATGATGCAATATTTATTATGTACACATGGACACATATATACCTTTAAAATACACTATTAAATAGTGCAGGGGGTAAAAGGTCCTCCATAAAGTTTGGTATTGTAACACAATTTCGGCCAAAGTTGGAGTATTTTTCAGACTCTTTTCCCTATTAATTATAGCAATTGTATTTGTGGCTATATTAAATATCGGATCGACGAATAAAACTAACGCATATATACCCTTTATACTAACGGACATACACGTGTCATAATCTTATCCACTGACCCAACATTTATTAAATATCGGATCGACGAATAAAATTGTGCCACGTGTCCTTATTTAGTCTTCTGTTAGAGTGAATGACATATATGCTATAGTTTATGGACGACAGGGGCATCAATGTCCCAAAGTATAATAGAGAGTATCTGCATACCATTTACGATAGTTCGGAAGTATATTTGTCGTTTTTCTCTTTAGGGAAAAGGGTCAAAAATACCCCTCAACTTTGGTTTATTAGTTGACTATACCTCTGCCGTTAAAACAAAATTATTTATACCCTCGCCATCACTAATTTCACCATTTATACTCCTCAATTGACGGAAATCCCCAAATTGAAACCCAAATTTTAAAAAAAGACTCATTCCCCATTTTAAACCCAATGCCCGACCCGTCTAAAAACCTAACCCAATAAACATTTAACCCATTTCCTTACCCATTCTTTTAAAATATCTCAAACCCCACAAACTCAAGAACTAATAAATCTTTTACTTTTTCGTAAGTAATAACCTAGATGCAGATGTAAAATTTTCAACCGGAGTTATTGGATTGTTATGGTGTTGAATGAAAATGTAACGTTTCAGACGGAGTTTGTTTCTGAAGTATTTTTATTTTTTGGGTTTTCTTTTGTTGTTTCTGGGATCGTCCCGAGTTGTGTTGGAATAATGAACAGGGGATAAAGAAGAAGGAGAAGATTCTCGTTTGTTGCTCTAACACAACGCGTAAGGCTTGCAAGATTATTGTTATTTTGTTTGACTCTAAGAAAATCAACAAACAATATCGATTTTATCATTAAACATCAACCTTCTTAGACTAGTATTGCTTTCCATTCTAATTCTCTGGAAAAAAGAGTCAAATGAATATGGAAATGGGGAATTTTTCGGAGACCCAAAAACTCAGATCTATGACAATTTTATTTAATACATATATAAGCAAAAAAAAAGAGGGAAAAGAAGAATATTTATATGCGTTGCTTTAACTTAGATTTGTGATATCGTTGGATTAATAGCTAGCATGCCATACGAAGGAAAATAGTTGTGACCAGTTGGAGGTGCAAAAGGCATTTTGACTCCTTGATACTGATGATGAGAAACTGCATGCTATACTAATGTTAGGCATCTCAAAATTCTTCTTCTGCTTTGAAACAATGTGACCATCTCTAACAATATACTCCAATGAAAAATTTTCAGCAGATGAATCCTTCACAGGTTTGCCTAGAACATTCCATACTAGTTGTTTGGCTTCTTTTGAAAGAATGGATAAAAAGGTTTATTGGGTTAGGTTTTTAGATGGGTCGGAGTCTGAATTTAAAATGGGGATGATTTTTTTTTTAAAAAAAATGGATTAATTTGAGTCAATTTGGGGATTTCTGTCAATTGAGGGGTATAAATGGTGAATTTAGTGATTGCGAGGGTATAAATAACTTTGTTTTAACGGTAGAGGTATAGTCAACTAATAAACTAAAATTGAGGGGTATTTTTGACCCTTTTCCCTTCTCTTTAATATATACAAATTTTTAATTTACATTTTGTTTTACTTAGTGAACACTCACTAGAAAAATAAATTTGAGATCTCATTGAGTAGCTGCATCACCTTTTGACTATCAATTATCATTCAAATTTAAAATGAAAATGATTTATTGTATGACTAGGTTGTTTTTAAAAGAATAAACACAAATATAAGTTATAACAACTACAAAAAAAAATCAACTCGGACCAAGTCATATGGGCCACGTTAACAATCATTGACAAAGATTTCGCCGCGTCCAGCATTTTGGACGCTTTCGCCCGGTTTTCCATTTTGTCACATAGTATCTAAGTTAAAAACAATTTTTAGGGTTTGTTTTTTATTCCATCCGTCTCGTATTATAAAACTAGATATAGGACCCCGTGCCAGCACGGGGCCCAATATATGTTACTGTTTCTGTTTTAATTTATGTGGTACATATGAAATTTGAAGTGAATCAATTTTTTAGTATGTTTTTATATATTTTAAGTTGCTAATTATTTGTATTTAGAGTATGTTTTACGTAAATATATTAGAAATCACAATAATTAACAAGTTAATATAAAAAAGAACTTATAAAAAATTCATTGACTTTTGAAATTTCATTTGTATCACATAAATCAGGACCGAGTAATATATATGAAAATTACATAAAACGTACTATAACTCAGAATAATTAGCAACTTAAAATATCTATATATCTATATTTCTCTCAATTTATGCGGCATAGATGAAATTTTGAAAGTTAACAAAAACTGTTTATATGTTTTGAAATATTTTAAGCTATTAATTATTACGATTTATAATACTTTTTACATAAAAAAAATTATTTATATAAAGTATAAAAGAGAAAATTTAGAAAAAGGAAACATAAATGTCAGCAGGAGTCCAATCTATGTTAATTTCTATGTTTTAATTATTGTAATACCGATTGAATTTGGAGAGCCAACTAAAAAATTTTAAAGGTTTTTTTTTATAAATTTTAAGTTGTTAATTATTATAATTTATAATATTTTTATTAATTTTAAACCAATATATGTTTTTCTCTGTCTCAATTACATGAGACATATGGAATTCGGAGAGTCAACTAAAATTTTAAAATATGTTGAGTTGTTAATTATTATACCTTATAGTACTATTACGTGATTTTCAAATAAAATATGTATTTTTTAATTTCAATTTATATGTCATTGATATAATTACATATATTAAGTAATGAAGAATTAATGTGTAAATTATGTGACACCTATGAATTTTGGAGTGTAAATCAAATTAGTTATATGAATTTGTTTTAAAAAGCGGTTAATTATTATAATTTATAATACTTTTTATATATTTTTTAAATGATATATATATATCTTTATGATATTGATATTAGTATTATAATAAATTAAATTTTATTATTTTAAATTTATGATCTCAATTGTCAGCCTATGCCACATTATAAAATGTTCCAAAGTAGATATCAGATTTACAAAAATGTCGATGCCAGCTAAAGTAATAAAATAACATCTAAGGACATGAACCTATATATGTATATATAAAGCTGAATATTGACAATTTGATGTGGCATCTCTCTATGACCAGTATTTGTATTCATCTTTTTTTTCCTTTTTTTGACATTTTATCTGTGTTTTGTATTTTTTATTTGTATTTAAAAAAAAAGTATTTATGTCATACCCGATTAATTATGCCCTTTATAACATCCATTACACTAATATAGATTTAAGTAAATGAAAATGGAAGATGAAAAGATAAAAACTATTCATTTTTTATAACTGTTTATAATTATTTAGCCTATAAAATAAAAACAAAATAGTTGAGCATTTGTAACAAATAAGAACAAATTTCTTCACTTTGGCTCTTCTTCTTCTGACGATAATGATCAATATATGGTATCAACTTTTGTCGCTAAGATGTCCATCAAATTTCTAGGTCATGTGACTTTTTTAACAAAAGAGAAAGAGAGAATATCTCATTATTCTTGTGAAGACATTGATGTAAAGAAAGAGATTATGTAACAAAAAATTATTTTCAAAATAAAAGACTTTTTGAAAAAATGTTTATTCCTCCTACAAGGAGAGAAAATTCATTGTGGTTGAGAAATTTATAAGAAGTCTGATTAGTGTTTGAAAGGGTAAGAAAAATTATTCGGAGAAAAAATCATTCTATTTATGGAATTCGTATCAAATTAGGAGGAGAACAAGCAAAAATTTATTTTGTAATTTGAAAAGAGAGAAAATTAGATATTATTTATTTCAATGTCATTATTCTTCTAATTTCTTTCTTCTTTAATTTTGTCTTGATTTTTTGTATGTTTAATTAAAGGTTTTTTTTCTTATTTATCTTTAATTAAAGTTTATATATATTTTCTTAAAAAAGAATTTAAAAAGATGATCATATTTAGTTCCTTTCCTCATCAATGCTATTAATCTCATAATTAGTGTTATTTATATTATTTTCTTAATTACTTTTTTTTCTTTCATTTAATTATTTATTTGAAGAAATTAGTTATTATAACTTTATAAGAATTACACATGTATTTTTACATAATTGATTTGTTATTTTTAAAATTTTTGGATCATTCTTCATCTTAAAGTTCCTATCTATATGTAATAATAAAGCTAAAATAGAAAATGTGGGGTGACACCTTCTTAGCAATAGATACTTATTTATTCTGATCAATGTTTCTGACATTTTTTGTTATTTTTTCCTTAAAATAATTGTTGCCTCGATTTTTAGTTTTAGTTTTATTTTTTTAGCATTTTCTAATTTTAAAAGACTGAAAAATTTATATTGAAAATTTACAAAATATAAAAAATGATTTATTTAACTCCTATCATCATCAATATTATTATTAATTTGTTTTACTTCTTTTCTTAATCTTCATTTCATCATTAATGTAATTTATATCATTTTCTTACAGACACACATATATATATATTTGTGACATTTCTTAGAAGTTAGGATTACTATTTATTTAATTTTTAAAAATTTTGAATTCTTTTGTCATACTAAATACAACATGTTTTATTATAATTACATTCAATATA